>NC_050577.1:18073909-18201409 GCF_011100635.1 Trichosurus vulpecula
TGAGCTCAAACATGACAGGTTTTTCAATTCACACAAAAACACCAAGGAAAGCCCAGAAGGGGAAAAAACCCTCACATTTTCAATGAAATTGTCCTATAGGAAAGATACAAAGTGAAGATAACTTTATCGCACAGAACATTTTTAGTGAGAGAAACAGCAATTATAGCAATTTTTAAAATTTAAAAACTGTTTAAAAATTAAGGCAGTAAATGTAAGGCTCTAATGTTTTTTTCCTGCCTTGGTATATCTACTTCCATTAGAATTAAGCAGTGATCAATATAGAGCATTTATTGCGATGAGCCCCTGCACCAAGGGAAGTGAGTGCTGCCCACGAAAGCACGTGTGTGTCTGGAGCTCAAAATTCTCTCCTACAGACCACTGAGAAAAGGAAGCAAAAGTTTCACTGAAATGGACCACCACTGGCTTTAATTATGTTGGCATTCTCCGGCTCCTGCCCCTCTTACCAAAAAGGATACCAACGAAGATACAATTTGGAAGTAGTAGTCACCTGGCATCAATCACAATGCCAATAGAAATGCCCAGTCCAAAAGGGGAGTACTCACAGGGACCCATGGCACTGCCCACTCTCCTGACCAGTCATCTTTGTTGTTGTTTTTGATGGTAACAGAGTTATACTTTTCATTTTTTATTGGGGGAGAGATAAACATGAAATCCCATCCCAGAGAGTCATTTCAAGAACAATTCCTATCCATGGACAACTAACTTTCAAAAGATACTATTGAACAAACCACTGATGCTGGATATTACTTAATACACAGACTATAGTTGCTTGACTGAAAAAATGGAGTCTTGAGTGGCCCTGACTGGTAACAAATATATTTAAAAACCTTAAATAAACTTAAACTTACTTTGATATCTATATTTCAAAGTAATTCAAGACATGAAAAATGCATTTAAAAATCAGATCATAAAAGCCATTATTATTTGAAAGAATATGCTCAATTTTTTAGATAATTTAAATTATTTAAAGACTCCTTTTGCATTTTTTATTAACTTTGCCTAAAGTTATAACATTCAAGCTTTAAGGTTAACATGCAACGAGCTGCTATTTTGCTCTATCTTTAACCCTGTATTTTCACAAAACTGAAATTCAGTGAATTGTTCCATCACAAGGCTGGCTGGTGCCTAGTCTTTGAACCAGACAGCTTCGATTTGGGAGCGGGTCATTAACTAGAAACCATGTCGGTACCCAGTGCTACAAAACAGTTAAGGAAGGAACTGCCAGCAGGTTGAAAGGCTCACAAAACGGCAGCTAAACCCGATCGACTATATGCAACACACAATTTGGATTCTACAATGAACTAATACTAAAGAGACATTGGAAAGGCAGATTTGGGGATTTTCCCCTCTTTTTGCACTGATCAGGTAGGTCAATAAGGAAGGTCCAATGAAACTCCTTGTACCTAAGATTAAGGGGCAATGAATGCAGATTCAAGGGTCTTTGAAATGATTTACATGGTTTTTTGTTTATGAAAACATGATCTCCCCAGCAATACCAGGGACAGCAGTCTATCGGAACACTGTTATTTCTGCTTGGTCATTTCAGCAAAAAAGAACATTCTGTTTTGTTCGCTCTTCAGCTCAAGGATTCTGGTTGAAGCATGTGCGGAATGGGAGTCACAGTAAGAACAACTAGGAGCCAGCATCTTTTTAGCCCGCCAAACAAGAGAATTAAACAATTCAATCCCTTATAAAACCACAGAGACTGAGAGTTGGAAGGGAGCTCAGTGATCATCCAATCCGGGCATCTGTCAGGTACTTTTTATTAGTTTTACAGGCTATTCTTGTCTTCATTACCTCATTAGGTTCTCACCACAACCCTGGAAGGTAGACAAGACAGGTGATACCGATGACCTGGATTTTACAGAGGTAATGGAAGTACGGAGAGACTGACGCAGCCACGATCATGTGAATGACCTCTTGTAACAGAGCTGAAGACTAGAATCTAGGTCTATTGACTTCAAGTCTGTTACTGTTGACCATGCTCAGCAGAGGGTCACCAATACAAGGGGGTCCAATTCAAATGGCTAATGATCATCTCTCTCTAAAAGGTGTTACACTCAGCCACCTGAATGATGCTTGTTCTCTATGGAGGCATGACACTCCTTTTAGAGGAACTCTCCAAAAGTCATTATTATTTGTTTTTATCATTTTATCTACTTCTCTCCATTAAAGCCCTCCACCAAGACTTCTGGGTGTTATGAAAGGCCCTCTGGGCTCCTGAAGGCTGGGTCAGCGAAGCACCACTTCTGCATGTTTGAGGGATGGGCCAGGGGCTAACTGGACATTTATCAAATGAGGACAAATGTAGTCAATTTCAGAGAAGCTCAACACCAGCTTGACCACCAGGGAAATGAACATCTGGACCATGGCAACTCTTGAAGACTATCTACTCTAAGTTACAGAGTGGTATTCCAAGGAGGTGGAGGGAATGCTTACATCAACTAAATCACAAAATAGGAAAAGATTATTTTAATTTAAATACACAGTCCATTAGCTCTTTGGTCTCCACTCACAGTTGTTTATTTCAGTAGCTGCCAATGTAGTTTCAAGAATTGTCACTGAAACAAATGTTCTCATTGCATTAAACAACCTCCTCAGCCTTGCTCTAGCTTTCCTCTCCCTCCCTCCCCTCCCTCCCTCCTCCTCTCCTCTCATCTTCTCTATCTCACACTTAAACAAAATAAAAGTATCTTATGGCATTGCCTACCTGAGCCTATTCTCCTCCTATCCTGTGTTAATGTCCTATCTATTTAATTTAGATTGTGAGTCCAGGAGGGGACTGTGGCTAATTCTATGTTGGAATAGCCCCTAGCACATTGCTGGCACTCCAATGTAATTATTCAGCATGGAATCATTTAATTAGATAGGAAAAGAAATGGCAGACAATGCTGCGCTGGTGATATACAAGAAAACAAATATGCGGACAGCCTGAAAGCAAGCAACAGATAGAGCCCACCCGAGCTCACCCAGCTACTGTTCTCTGCCTTTCCTTCTGATGGTTCACAGAGGGCTCAGCAAACTGACGCTGATCAGTCTGTACAGTGGGAAGAAATACAATGGCCCATGTCCTTGTATGTCTTAGCTTACTGGGCAAGCCTGAGGAAGAGAAAAGCAGAGACCAGGGGATGTAGTGAGGGAGCGAGAACGAGTCTACAGACCGTGAATGCATGGACTGGGAATTGGAAATGAGGACTGCGTCCATCTGGATGGAAGAGCTTATCTCACACCTAGGAGATCGACTTGGTGGGCAGCTGGAAAGCAGGACCGCACAAAGTCGTTCACTTCCCAGCTTACAGGAAACATAAAACCCTCACGTGTTAGGCAAGATGAGACCCCAGCCACGGAAGAACAATCCACCCACCACACATCTCTTTTCTCTGGGGCCACAGGAGAGCACACACATTTCAGGAGATTTTTAAACCATGAAAAACCTCGGTAACAGGGCCAGTGACTTCAAGTGTCTCAACCCCAGAGCAGTCTAATTAGTGAAGTGCTAGTCCTTGCCAGGATATCCAAAGTTTCCAACAACGACTGGAAAGCCAAGGAGGTAAGAAACAAGCATCCAGGAAGATCTACCGTTTGAGGCCACTTGTTTGATTCTGGAGGTCACCTTATTAAGCATATAGTCATTTTAAAGGCGTCTGTGTCCAAATGGTACGAACCCATCAGGGGTTCTCCGAGGTTCCGAGATCATGCGAAATCAAACCAAGCCCTGAATTTGTTCATTGACAGAGAGATTGACTAATTTGGCAACAGACTTGTCTCCCACTTAATGGGACCATCAGTTTAGAGTCCGTCTTGCTCAGCAATGACTAAATGCTGCTACTGTCTCATTACTGTCCGATACCCGACACCGGGACAGGAGAAATGTTCAAGTCCCCTGGGCTTGGACTTTAGGGTTCAGGCTGTTCAGCTGCTTAAAACTTGGTTTAGGGAGGGGAGTGGAATTAGGAAAGCAGAAAACCAGGGAACTGGACATGAGATACCATGGTATCTCTCAGCATTTCCTGAAATGCCATTCCCAACCTGGCTCCCAGCTGCCTTTGCAGCCTAGTGACACACGGCTCTCTCATACATACTCTAGGTTCAGCTAAGGTGGCTTATGGATAATCATTCCTGACCCAGGGAATGCTATCTCCTTTCTGGACCTTCACACAGGCTGTTCCCTCGTGCCTCCTCACCTCTACATCTTAGAATCCACTGCAAAGCTTTTTGCCCCTCCCAAATTACCTTGCATTTATTTTGGAATTTACTTGTACATGTGTGCATGGTTTCTCTGGGTAGACTGGAAGCTCCTTGAGGGTAAAGAGTGTTTTGGGGTTTTTTGTTTTTGTTTTTCTATCCTAAGGGCCTAGCACAGCAGCCGCAGCATAGCAGGTACCTAATGTTTGTTGATTGATTGGTATGCGCCACCTGAATAGCTGGGCTACTAGAGAGTCTTACGTTCACTTGGCCTACAAGATCAGAGGCAGGGATGGGACTGAATCGAGAGGAAACTTGTCATGCGGATAAGATTCCAGCTGCTTGGGGGACAATGTGGCCACTGTGGTCCATTGATGAGTGATTTTTCAATGACCCAGTGTCTTGGACCAGCAGTCAAGTCAACTGAGCATCTACCAGGAGAAGAGGATTGACTGGGAGGTTGGTCAGCCTGCTGCACTCTAGAAAATTAAAGCTGTAACCTGATCTCAGAGCTACAGATAGATAGGACCTCAGGCAACTGTCCCCTTTCCAACTTGGAGTGGTAAAGTCCTGGGTTCAAATCCACTCTCAGACACTTGTTATTGCCTGCAGGACCCTGGGCAAGTTACGTAACGTCTGTGCCTCAGTTTTCTCATCTGTAAAATATCTCCCAGGGCTGTTGTGAGGATAAAATGAGAAGTTTGATACATATTAGATGTTGTTATTATTGTCTACCCCAGAGTTGTGTGTGTTGCCAGTAAGTCAACAAGCACTTATTAAGTGCTTTCTGTGTACCAAGAGCTGCACTAAGCACTGAGGATACAAATATAAGCAAAAAGGCAATCCCTTCCCTGGAGCAGCTAATGGGGGAGAAAATAAACAAAAGGCAGCTGAAAAGAAAGGGGAGGGGAAAGTGCTTGTGCCCGACAGGAGAGCCAAGTTCAGAGTCAGAAGCAGAGCCTCAAAGTGGGCATCTGGGGGTTCTGGGGGTAGCTCACCAGTGGGAGAAGGGGGCTGAGGGCAGCAAGGAGGAGAAAAAAGGAACCTGCAGAGCGAGAAGGCAGCTGAAGCAAAGAGTCCAAGTCTAGAGAGTCAGAAGCAGAGCTGAGAAGGGAATAGGGAACAGACCCCTTTGTCAGCCTATGGACTGCCTTTCAAAATGTTTTCAGATGGATAAAATAAAATACATTGGATGATGGAAGAAACTAATTATCTTGAAATATGGTTATGATATTTTAAAATCAAAATCATGGACTCCAGGTTAAGAACCTCTGATCTAGTCCACTCTGCCAAACTTACAGATGAGGAAACTGAGGCCAGTATTAGTCACACAGGAATTAAGTGGCTAAGACTCAGAACCAGTTGTCTGACCCTAAAGACCAGCATGGCACTCATCACGTGGACCAGGCTGGTGGGGGAAGGCTCACTAAATAACGAGATTCTCTACATGTATTCCTTTCAGAACAGGGGAGAAAGGAAGAGGAATACCTTATTGGTTGGGATTCCTTTTCTTCCAGAGCAGTCGTCTTTAACCAGTAAACATTCATCCCATTTATTATCTTTTTCTCTCTTTTGAAAGTACCTGTGGGGAAATTTCCCCACAAAAGAGGTGAATTGTATCTCAGGCTACAAAATGGGGACCATTTATGCACATGGACCATAGCGGTTACATTTTCCTCTTGCAGAGCTAAGGCCAATAAAGAGAAGATACAAATGCAGCTCTCACCTAGCTAGAACCGAATGATGAACAATAACAGAAAGTAGTGATGATGATGAGGAGAGAATCTGGAGGGCTCTTCTGGGCTTCACTGGGTGTCACCAAACGTGGCACCACCATCCTGTGAAGTGAAGTCTGATGGTACACCTCTGACTACGAAGGCTGTGGGGGATGAGTTCAGTGCTTCCACTAAACTTGTAGAATGCCCTTGACCCTAGAGTCTCAAAGCTCTCACAGAATCCAAATTTCCAAAGAACTGTCTATTTTTAAAACTCTCACCCCCACCAATGAAAACTCGACCTAAACCAAAGAGAAGGAGTATATAATTAAAAAAACCCCATCAAATTGTAGTTGGATTTGGCCACTATGGAATCCCCTACCTCCAAAGCTTCTTTCCCTATCCAATGAAGAAGACGGTCTTGGGCTCAGGAATTAGAAAGGTCCTTTGGTTGTCATGGATCAGATACAATCAGATAGATGCTAGGCTGGTCCCCGTGAGCCAACACAGCCTGGAAAGCAGGAGTGGGCAAAGATGTCAAATGGTGCCTGTGCTTTCTCTGTTGTCTTCGAAGAAAAGACTCAAAAAGGAATTTTTTAGTGGAAAAACAGAAGTAGTTTGAGGAGCTCAATAGCTATTTTGATGTTTTCCTTTCTCACTTCCTATTCTGATCCTCCTTAACATTCAAATCAATTCCATTTGTTATTGCTTTGGGTAAGGAGCTGAGATCTTTAAAAAAAATGTTATTTTCAAGAGTTGAAAAGTGTTGATTTTGGACATTCAGGGGAAAAGGTGGAAAACTGACTAGACCCAGAAACCGTGAACTAGTTTTAAAAATATTTCAGTAACAGTATTTCAATATAATTGGTTTCTTCTTAAATCATCTATTTTACTGAATGCTTTTAAAAACCTGATTCTGAGAAGGGGTCCCTGGTCTTCACCAGACTGACTGCCAGAGGGGACCAGGACACATGAAAAGGAAGCCCTCCTGTCTTGGAGAAAGTGATTGTGTCTACCCTTTCTGGAAGCCATAAGTTTGGGGAACCCAACATCAGCTAAAAAGTGAGTACCTGCTTCATAGTTCCAACCATGCGAGGTCCCACACCCTTAGTTAATGTGCTAGTCTTAAGATAGCCAACCTTGTTAGCAAAAAAAAAGAAATCATAGAAATAATCAAACGCCACCTGAGGCTTCCATGATTGTGTCAGTTGCTAAATGTTGGGAGAGACACTCTAGATCTAACCCTTGGAGGGGTTTACAGAAACTCTGCAGGGGCAGATCACCTCTGAAAGGAGGAGCTGGTCAGCTGGTCTGGCTGGAGCAGAGGGTGCCTGGACATCACTGGTTTCCCCTCCAGGGGAATGATGGCCAAAAGCTCAAGTTAGACACTGAGGGCAGATTAAAAACCCAGAATGCTATTTTAGGAATACGTTCCACTTCTTTTTGTCTCTTACTAGGGCACAGAACTCAGGACTCAACTGAGCTGGAAGAATCACTGCTCCACCATTGTCTGGGCATCCTGTACATCCAGGCAAAGCTGTGGGTTTTCAATGGCTCAATGAAGCCTGAATCCCCCTAATATTCATGACCCCACAGACTGTCTCCTCTCTGTTTGAGAGAGGGAGTAGTGACCAGAAAGCACTTCTTTGTGAGGGGAGCAGAAGAACTGGTCTGGAAAAACCTGAAAGGTCCAGGACTCCCCAAACCCTGGGCAGGTTCCATCAGCATAACTCAGCCTTGTGGGCCATGCTGGCGGCAGCCTTGATGTTCTCATGGCTGGACCTTCAGGACCCAAATTGCTGGTGGCCACATGATGAATAACTCTAGAGCTTGAAGAGCCTTCCAAAATGACATAGGCCGACTCTGTTATTGTACAGATGGGCCTGAGGCTGAGGATGGACTCAGACTCACTTGTTCAAGGACATGGAGCCAGCTGGTGGCACAGTTCAGTGTCTCCCAACACTGTAGAAGTCAGTCATCCCATAAACATTTATTAAGCACGTACTATATGTGAAAGAGTGCAACGACTGACTTGTGGTCTTTATGCTCTTTTCACTGTGGAAGGACCCTGATTTATTTTTTGGATTGCCATAACACCTGGCTGACCACTGCACCAGGACCAGCCCTGGCCTAGAATGTTGTCCTCGTAAGGGTTGGGTGAGGTTGGGTCCTCACAGCAATAGCAGAGCACAGACCTGGACTGGAGCAGTGACCCAGAGAGGGGTGGAACTTGAGAGTTTTCCAATGAGGGTAGGATGCTTTCTAGGATTATCTGTAATTACAACTAGCTGATACCAAATCCACCACCATCCACTGAAGGCAAAAAGAATGATCCCTTCAGTATGCCTCAAGAACACGGGCCGACTGGGACTCTTCCACCAGAGAAAATGTTCCGTGTATAAAAGTAGGAACCAGAGCGTAGAGCAATCTGTGGTTAAGTCTTGGTCCCTCAGCAATAACAGACATTTGTATTATCCTTACTATTTTGAATACATTCCGATGACAGCCCTATTTCATTTCTTCATTCAGTTTGGAGGCCAGATGGCATTAGAATCATTCACTGCACCTTGTTGTGCTTAATTACTACAATCAACACACTATTTTCCAAATTAATCATAACAAAGTAATTTCATTAGTAACACAGCAGGCTGTTGAATTATTAGCATCATAACAGTTTGCAAACAATTAAACTTTATTTGAACCTTAAAAATTTGCAGAGTGGAACATTATTGTAAGATCTAATGGCAACAGCGTACAAATTCAGTACAGTGCAAATAATCAAGCAAAATGCTATATAAAATATGACTTACAATCACCTTTGAAAAAAATTGGCTCTCTAACTGTTCATAGAAAAACAAATAAAAGTGAAGCAAACAGAATGAAAACACAGCAAATAGAATCTTTTCTAATGCACGGTGTTTAAAATCACATTAATGATATTATGCTCGACTGGAGTGTGCAATACTGTTCAGGGTGTCAAGAAAACTTTTCCCTGTGATATACAAACGATTTCATCAAGTCTCCACACATTGCTTGGAGCTGGATCTAAGGAAATGGACATCGTGATCATGATTCTCCCTCTAAATGGTGGGTCACCTTTCTTCACTTCTTCACCCTCCCCCAAAGAGCCCCAGGAAAATAGCAGTGGGGGCTGGAGGCCTTCACGCCACCATCAATGGGAGAATGTCTGGACAGACATTGTTATTCATCGCTTGGCAAAGGACTCCCTCTCCTGGATTAACAGTAAAAGAAAAAAAAAAACAGAAGGAATTCTCCCAATGTTCTAAATTAGAGATGACTGTAGCCCATGTGGGGGAAGGGTTTCAAAATGGTTCCCCATGTGATGAAAATCTGCTGCCATCTACTGGCCCAACGTGGCAATGCGGAAAGCTTCCCAGAACCCATGCCCATCAGCTTCCCTCTACCCGGGTGTTTTTCTCTTTTTAGCAACTTAACTTGGAAAATCAAGTTTGCTTTGCCTCGTGACATGGAAGTTTCTCTCCAGGCCAAGGTCACCTATTTTTGCTAGTTTGATTTAGATGCTCAAATGTATCTGATTTTTTCTTAAGACTAAGATATCAATTTTTTTCTAAATTATAGTGGAAAGGCAATTTGACCTTTGTTATTTTTTTATGCGTGAAATTAATATAATTTGATCACAAAAACGAGTTTGCCAATTTCACAGTGATGATAGGATGAAGATGAAATACTCCCAGCAGCTTCGATATCCCCAAATCCTGTTGTTTTTGTAAATATTTTTGTATTGTTTTTAAAAAGGGGGAAGGCTGCTTTATGCCCACACCCCCTGGGAGTACAGGAAGGAAAGCCCAGGGAGCGGGTCATCTAACTTAATGAGCTGCCGATAAGGAGCCAAGATCTCCAGTAAAGGCCTCTCAGATCCTATCAGAATCTAGGGCATTTTGCTCCCCTATCTGCCAAAGGTGGGCAGCAGGCCATCACTCCACTGTGGAGCTAACATCATCACAGGTTTACCTGCTGGCAGACGAATGTTCCACAGATTTGCACCTCTTTTCTCGTTAATAAAGTTATGGGAGTGGACCAGGGGATACCAAAGGCCCTGTCTAGCTCTAAACAAGTCTGCATTTCATCATCTAGCCATGAGCTCACCGGCCAAGGGAGGTGTCTAAGTTTAAAATGACAACTTCTTTCACCAAATACAACAGGAAACTCTTTCTTATGATGGCAGTGGGAGCTCTTCTAGCGAATGGGGTAGAGTACATTCAAAAGTGATGCAGCCCCAATGTCTCTGCAGTCATGCTGCAGATAACCCAAATGGTTTTGAACGACAAAGCTGACAGTACGCTGTGTTTTTCCATTCCGGTATTTTTCCTTCTTGTGATCACATTTAATATGATGTAAACTTACCAATAAGGTATAACTTCTTTCAGGATAAAAGGTCACTACTATGTGAAATACCAAATAAATCACTCCCAGCACTTTATCACATTCTCTGAGTGCAGAGGGCCTACTTTAAAACTTGCCTCATTAAGATATATTAAGTGGAAATGTTGGTGAAATTAGACATCGCAGCCACAAAACTTCACTTATTGTAAGTAATAGGCATTATAAAACTCCTGATAAGAATGGTCATCTGACATTTGAGAAACAGTGCTGGGTTCTTCCACAGAGCCAAATGATTGGATTCACACAAAGGAGCTGAATAAATAAAAACTACGATTGCTTCTCACGCAGGACAGCAAAAAGTATAATAATTTTCCTGTGTGTACCAGATTGCTGAGCATAACTTTCCTTTAATCTATGATCATTAAAACACTGTAAAGGAGGACTGTATAAAATTACAGGCAAAGATGAATGGAAAGGAGATACTGATGACTTTCTGAAACATGGAGAAAGAAGAGAAGTCATCACTCGATGCATGGATGGTCTTGCTAAATCCACAGTGTCTCTTGGACTATAACGAAAAGTCAAGCTCCAACTTCTTTCTTCATTTCTAAATGTTAGGATTTGCTGATTTGAAAAAAGCTGATGTTTTTAGATGTGATTCAGAAGCCCACCAACAGGGCTATGAGAAGGATTTCTACAAAGAAAAGGTAGATGAGAAAAGTAGCTAGCTACTTCCAAGAGAAATTTCACAAAGCTTTTTTTTAATTAAACATTTTTTTCCAAGGGTGGAAAGAAAACAATCTTTGACAGACCCACTACGACAATTTCAAAAAAGGGAAAGACATGTTAAAAAAAAAAAAACAACCCAGAACAAGAGAACATATGAGCCATTACAGAAGATTGGATTAAAATGTACTTACCCAGGACTCTCAAATATCATACATCTCCATTATGTAGGCTTTAGGCACCAAGCCAATGGTTCCCTTCATTTCTCCTACCCACCAGCCAAATCTATTGTAGTCCTAATTGAAGACAATATGCAATATTAACCTTTAGTCAGGGAGAAATGCAATCCAGTTGGTATGCAACTTCTTACAAACATTTTCTTTCTTTATAAAGTTAGGACTTGAACTGAAAATTGAAACATTAGAATCTTTTTGTTTCTGGGCACTTTCAAAAATGCTGTTAGGCAAAGATTTAAATGAACTTACAAGACAATGCATTTACTCAGCATAGAAAAAAAAAACAACGGATTCATCCAGTACACACAGCCCCACCCGCCACCACATCAGGCGACTACACCTTTCTTCTGGCTTTTGTCCAATGCTTAAATTCCAATTTTTATGGGTTTCTTAAAGAACTCTGAAATAGCAACTTAATCTGAGATCCCCAACCCCAAGGTGTAATCACAGTATGTGAAGGAGGCGGAAGTATACAGGTAGGGTCTGCCTTAGCTGGTTTGTTTTTTCATTCCACGGAAGTAGAAGATAGGATAAGGGTGAGAGAGATTATTCATGTAGCCAGAGAAGTCTTGGCTTCACCAAAAACAAAAACAAAAAACCAGACAGACTCACACACACAAAAAAAGCACCAAACCCCACAAGGGTCATGGGCAGAAAGGGCTGCAGCCCATGAATAATTAGTGTGGTTGATGGAGCATGAACTACTAGAGAAAGAAATGTGAAAGTGAAGTTTGAAGAACCATTGCCACTTTAAAGCCAGAAAAATAAGAATATCTCTAAAAATTATAACGGGAAAATTGGATTCTATTGAGGAAAAAAAGGATTCCCATGAAGAGTTTCAGAAATCCATCAAGTGTGTGAGGAGAGATAAGTAAGCTTGTCCCCAGCCCCTGCCACCAGGGCAGCACTTCTTACGCAAGTTATGTGTCGGGATGGATTCTTACTCGAAATTTATCTAATTTTAGTGAGATACATAGAAAATAAAATGAATTACAAGTTTCAAGAGATATATCTTCCAAAAGCAATCCTCTTGCGAGCATTAAGGGATCTCAATTTAATTCTTTGCTATAAGATAAATATTTTAAAATCAATGCCAACAGCAATTCAATTGATTAGGACTGTTCCAACTTCCCAGATTCATGGATAAATATGTACAGATACTGCTTAAGTGAGGGAGGAGGGCAAAAGTAATTCGGAAATTAAATTTACAGCAGGCTGACTATTAAATCGGTACATTTAGGGAAAACTGATCTAACTACCCCGATTTGAGTACGTGCAACCTAGTAATAGGGAGGTGAGAGGGGGGTGCTGGGCCTTGGGCTTCCCCCGTAGTGTCAGGGGGTCAGAGGCGACTACCAGAAGAAAAAAGAGAAAAGACGAACATTTTCCCTAAACATAGGAAAGAGGTAGAAAATTAGCAGAACGAGGACTTATTTAACACCTGCGTTTCAGAATATCATTTTTATAAGTTGAAATGGATGGAAACAGTGGCATTTCAAAGATGATGAATATTCTGGTGACAGAAGCCATGTGTGGCTCAAGAGAAGAGTCAGAGGTAAGGTAACTAAACAAGGTCTGAATGAACAAGAGAGGGTTAGTACCATGAATGCAGTGGATAAAGTGGAGTCCAAATTTCTTCTCTGTAAGGCCCTGAAAGACGATGCTCAATGCCAAATGGTTATGATGATGATTATTATTAATTGCTCTTGAGCACTGAATGCAAAGTCAAAAGACCCATGTTAGAGTGTCACCTGCACCCGGGAGCTGTACGACTGTGGGCAATTAACAGCTTATTTGTGTCTCAGTTTCCTTGTCTCTGAAAAGGGCACGATAAGACTTGCCATATATATCTCACAAGACTGTTGTGTGGATCAAATGTGAGCCAAGCCAATCTGACAAGCATTTATTATCACCACCCAATTAAGCACCTGCTGTGTGCAAAGATCACGCATGTGAAAGTTCCCTGTAGCCATCGAGTCCTTGAGAAATGCAAACTATTATAGATATCAACAAACATTTATTGAGTGCCTACTGTGTGTGCCAGGCACTGCGCTGAATGCTGGGGATACAAAAAGAGGCCCAAGCCAGTCCCCACCCTCCAGGAGCTTGCCACCTGGCAGATGATTATCATTGTCCATCTAATGACTAAGTGGGTACTTTTACCATAAGAAGCATGACCTTGGTGAAGCCTGTGATTCTGCCTCCTTGGCTGCACTACGTGGGGTAGGCGGGTGGCCCGGCATGGTGCAGATTGAACAGGACTCCCTCTCTTTCAGCCTCAGTTCCCTCATTTGTAAACAGGGGACAACAACATCACCTCCCTCCAATGAAATCATTGTAAAATGTGTTGCAAACCTTAAGGATCTATATAAATGATAGCTATCATTATTATTATTTCTCAGGCTTTACAAATACCAATCCATGTAAACTTGAAATAATACTCCTTTCCTTGTTCTCTTTAGAGCAATGAACCTGATTATTTCCCAATACATAATGCAGAATAATTTCATCTTTCTTCTAGCGCACAAAGCTCTTTGAAAGCATCCACACTGGGCTGGTGAATAGGGAAAAAGGGTCTATTCCTTCCCACTTGTCCGTGACATACTCCAAACGTTCATATGGACTAGTTGCCCCCCCCCCCCCCTGCCGCCACCTCACCCTGTGGTAGAGCATTCCAAGTTCGTATTGGTCTGATCAGCTACAGCCTGGCCTGAGGCACTGTACCTTGAAGCCAACATCATGATGTCACTTCAGTCCTCTGAGAATAGAGGGCAGCAACCAAGCAACCAACTTATCATGCCAAAGGTGCAGAGAGATCTAATCCCCATCATCTTGGGGCTGTAACCCACAAAAGTGATTCCCTTTGGTAAAGGGAGGGGGTAGTAAAGATTGGTTGAACACGTTATGGCCCAAACATGATTCTGGGGAACTACTTTCAAAACAGGGTTTAAAATGTTTATACTAAAACTAACACAGGAGAAAACACTCATTTTTCTCATACCTGTTCTGTTCCCTTCACAAATTCTACTTTTGACTAAAGGCATCATCTCCCTTTCAAAATGCCAACTCACACTCATTATGCTGGATTTAAAGAAACCTACTGCCAACAAATCACTCTTCCCAAAAGAAGCAATAACACGTTTCATAGCAGGTAGGATCCCATGCCATGGGCCAACCAGTGAGATTCACCAAACGGAGAGCCACAGGAAGAAACAGCAGGGTGAACTGCTTCTGCTATAAACAAATGACTGAAAATTCATATGAAGGGGGAAAAAAGTTTTGGACTAAAATGTGTCTTGGGGGTTTTATGTAAATAAGTTAAACAAATCAAGAAACCATGAAATATATACTTCCCAAAATATATGCTAAAATCTCAAGAGAATTTAAATCAGAAAGGTTCATTTAAAAACACCAAATTTTCATGTCTTTCCATTTGGAAATAATTTCATTTTATGCTCCTGTGTGAAGTTAAGAGATCCAATAAAATACAAGGATGTAAAAATCCAGTAAGCTAATTTATGGATTGGTGGCAGCCACGGAAGGATGTAGACAAGCCTCCCAACATTGACGCTTTTACTTTGATCATTACTACCCTTTGTATGAGCCTCCAGAGCCACATGAATCCCAATCAAACCATTTGCAGTCTGTAAATTGGAATGACTGTACTTCACAGGCTTCCTGGTTCTGGGAGAATGGGATTCCCAGCTTTGTTTGCCCTGAAGATTCCCCATAACCCAAAGGCTCCTCCCACAAATATACTCTACACCTTGGTTTCCCTTCTCATCCTAAAAAAATCTGATTTATTCTTAATTATAAACTGCTTACAGTGGACAAAATAATGCCATCGATCCAATGTTATCTTTTTGTCCACATGCCAATGACAGTATTGTTGAGTAATGTCACATATGGGCCATTTTTTAAAAGACCTAACTCTATATATTGGCAGTAAAGAGGAGGAATAAATAGATGAAGAAACCTCCCCCCTTCCTCCACTCTGCCATCTAAATCTCCATGCGTTCTTAAAGGTCAGAGAGCCTGCCGTCATGCATGGAGCATCCAAGAGCTGTCCGGTCCATACAAGGTCTGCCATCCGGGATCCCTCCCTCGGGTCAGCTCTTCACATCCACTAAAATGCTAACCTAGGCAAGTGGCTAGGCTTCAGGAGGCCTGATAAAATAATGAAGAGTCCTTTAATCTATAGGAAACCATTCTAGTCAATTTATAAGAAATATTGCATCCCTTTGTAAGACGTGTAATTATTTTCTATTAATCATGTGCTATAAAGCTACATTATGCGGTTATTCTGTTATCACTAGAAAGAGGCCTGCAGTCAGTTTCTGACAATGTTAGGTAATTACTAGCACAAAGCTTCTTTCTCCTCTGTGGGAATGCGATCAAGGTCCAGAGGTGTGAGGATGCTCACTGTATGAAAATAACACTCCAAAGAAACTCAGTATCTGCGAAATGAATGGCTTCCAGGCAGAAAGCAATACGGTAGTAAAAGCCAAAAAAAAAATTCAGAAAAAGCACCCAATTGTGGTGGAGAGTGAAGGCTTCCTCCCCTTCCCTCCTCCCCTAGATACTCTCTTTTCATATTTCAGACTAGCAAATTATTTGGATCCTCTGTTTTGTTTAATGATCAAAGCATAAGGTGCCAATTAATAGTTATTAAAGCTGCAAAATACAGTGATTGTGTCATTTTGAGAATGTCCATGCAAAAGGGAAAAAGCTAGTTCAGCCAAACTAAAGACTGGCCAAAGAATCAGGAGATGTGTACTTGTTAACTAATCTGTCTCTGCTGCTGGCATATCATTTTACACCTAAGTGGGGCCATGTTAGTGACTTAAGTCCTTTTCAGATTGAGGCCATTCCTCCTGGTTTATCATCCACTTTCTAGAAACCATCTGCTCAAAAGCTTCCTTCTTATCCCAAGTCTCAGCATTAATAGGGCTTTGGGGGAGGGGGCCCCACTCTTCCAGGCATTGGTTTTCACTGTTTGAAAGCAACAGGTGCAGGACAGGTTAGGACCAGAGGGCGATGATGACGGCAGTCTGTTTCCCAAACACACACAAGCCCTTCGGCAAAACCAAGGTGATTTTATCTCCAGACACTAGCTATTTGTTCCTTAGGAACTGGTTAATTTTAACATTATTTGTCAGCTTATAAGTTATCAATTCAGAAGAAGAGCTTTCTAGTCACCAATGGAAAAAACAATTGGGGCCTAGAGCAGAGATTTTTTCCAGAGAGCACGCACCTTTTGAATTGGACACCTCTTCAAAATCTTTAAATATCTGCCTCAGAGCTACTCTGCAGAGTCACTTCCTAGTTTCCCCAACGTGCAGCTATTACAAAAAACCAACAACAACCAAAGCGTCCGGCCAGCTGTTCCTTTTTTATGCAGCCCCTGAAAAAAGGCAAATAGGAAATGGACAGGTCTGAGGGAAAAAGCCAAGAGGGGCCACCATGCGACGTCTGGAAATCGGCCTGATGGCTTCACAGTCACATCTCTGCCACTAAAGCCCAACTTCTCTGGAACTTCAGCTGCCAGGGAAGTCAAGTTTCGTGGTTTTGTTGGCAGGGGAGGAGGGGAAGGGGAAATCTTCTGTCTCCTGTTTTGATAAAAATAGGGAAATGCCAGTGGAAGGAACTGAGTAAGCCACAGAGCGCAGTGTGGCTACAGGGGGCACCTTTGTGGGAGGCGGCCTGGGGGCATGGAGTCACTCAGAACCAGATTCAAATCCCACCTCAGACACTCACCAGCTGGATGACCTTCTCCTCTCTGAGCCTCAGTCTCCCCAAGGGTGAAATAGAGATCTTCTGGGAACATTCCACAGCTAGGTTAGTCCTGACAACCAGATTTAATGTGGGGGAGGGATGGCGTATCATAGGATTATTTAACTTAAACTCCTGTACTTTTCAATGCCTATATGCGTGTATACATGTATTTGTATATATGTATATATGCATGTGTGCTTATATGTGCATAAACACGTGTGCAGAAACACATATATAGCTGGGTGGCCTAGTAGATAAGAACCCTGGGCAAGTCACTTCACCCTATTTGCCTCAGCGTCCTCATCTGTAAAACGAGCTGGAGAAGGAAGTGGCAAGGAAGACCCAAATGGGGTCATGAAGAGTCGGACACAACTGAACAGAAATACACGTGTGTGTGCATGTACATGCGTGTATGTGTGTGCATATGTGTATAGATGCGTGTATACATGTGTATGTGTGTGCGTGTTCAGGCATGTGCGTGCATGTATAATGTATCTTTGCATGTGCGTGTGGGCATGTGTGTGCATGTATGTGATGTATGGCTGTGTATGTATACATGTATGCGTGTGCATATATATGTGCATGTAGATGTGCAGGCGTACAGGCATATGCGTGTGCGTACACTTATGTGTGCATATGTATGCAGATATGGAGATACGTGTGTGCATGTACATGTGTGTATGCGTGTGCATACATGCATGTGTGTGCATGCGCATGTGCGTGTTCAGGTATGTGTGTACGTGTATAATGTATCTTTGCATGTGCGTGTGGGCATGTGTGTGTATGTGATGTATGGCTATGTGTGTATGTATGTATGCGTGTGCATATATGTATGTGTATGTAGATGTGTAGGCGTACAGGCATATGTGTGTGCGTACACTTATGTGTGCATATGTATGTGTTGGCGTATATATGTGTGCGTCTGTGCATATGTATGTATGTGTATGTAGATATGGAGATGTGCATGTGTGTGTGCGGGTACACATGATGACCCCGAGGCACTGGAACCCTCTGAAATACCTTCTGAATGAACTCCCCCTCCCCCTCCTCCCCAGCACACCCCTGACCTACAGCTGGAAGGGGCCCTCTGTCCGATAGAGGGGGCAGAGCCTTTCTTTACATCATGGACCATGGTTACTGCCCCACCCTCCCCCCTGCTCCTTGGCCAGGCTCCCTCTGCCGAGAGGGCTCCCAGAGGTGGAACCTGAGCCCTTCGGATCAGGAGGGGGAAGGGCAGAGTTGTGATGAAGGCAGCATTGTAGCGGCTCACAATTGGCTGGGCCACCCACCCCCATGGGCCTAGTCAGGTGGGCTGGGCAAAGGCTGAAGGAGCAACAGACCTTCTAAAATGTTCCATTAACTGATCTAAAGACAGGGTAAAAGAAGTCAGAAGGTAGTAAGTACCTCTGTGGGCATCACTGTTAAATGGTTCAACCAGCCAACTAGCGTCTATGGTGTCCGTGGTGGCACATCTCTAAGAAGTTCTCTCACTTCAGGCCCAGCAGAGGTGGCAGGGTGTGAGAGCAGATCCTGAGAGTATACTGTGGTGGGGGGGGGGGACTCCTTCCATTCTCCTGGACCCCCTCAAGACGAGTCCTAACCTCCCCCTGCATAAGCCACCATGGCTGAGCTTCTGCTCAGGGCCTGAGACCTTCCCATCTCTGTGGGAGCTCCCAAAGAGGAGGCCCTGGAAGGAGATTTGAACGGAGGCCCTTTAAATGACCAAATGTACACAGACTGAGTGCCTGCTGTGTACAGGGCATCGTACTCAACAAAAGCTAGATGAAATTGGGTGCTAAACCTCATTGACTTTACGCCCTGTTCAGCTCTATGGACCATGCACATGGCCTGGGTATGATGGTACACTTGAACACATCCCACTCCTCAATATTAATTCTAGTGTCAAAGAGAAATTCCTCGGTTGGGTATCTACGGCTCTTTAAAGCCTTCTTCCAAGCTCCCTCTCTAGGGTCACACATGACCCCTCTTCATATGGCCGATGGTCCTGCCATTCTGGCCTCTTGCTGGTTCTCATACACAGCCCCAGGTACCCCTTACAGTGATTGTCTGTTTCCTGTGCATAGACCCTCGCTCTTCCCCTCTGCCTCCTGCACAAGAATGGCTGTTTTCTTTCCAGACTCGGTCTAGGTGGTGCCTTGTGCAGGAGAGAAGGCCTGTCCTCGTACCCTGGGCCTCACGCCGGCCTGGCAGTCCCTTCACTGAGGCCAAGCCCCACTTCCATTCAAACAAAAGGCAGAACTTTGTCTTCTGTGCCTGTGCCCAGCATACAAAAGAAACCAAGCAAATGCACAGTGTTGACTAACGTGCTTAGCACAGTGTCCTCCCTTCAGCAGGACCTGAGAATCCATTGGTGTCTGCTGTGGTTTCCCGTTGTTTCTCTGGGGCTGCTTCTCTTACTGAAGAGCACATTGTGGGAAGCATGCCCCTCGACCGTGGAGACATTGCCCCTTGTGCACTTGGGCTTGGGGCCAGGTCAGCTCAGGATGGAGGCGAATCTGTGGGGTGCACGCCCATGACGTTGTTAACCAAATGCAACCTGACACAAAGAAACTCAAGGGCAGTGGGCATCAACAGGTGGAAATATCGACTTCCCCCAACAACAAGGTAGAATGAATAGTGGGGAAAGAGACTGTCCTTGGTTAAAATAGATAGGTTCCCTGTCAGCAGATGAGGTCCAGGTGCTGTAAATAGAGCTGTCCTATGGAACCTTTCAAAACCAGCCGTCTGACTTGGGGCCCAGAACGGGTTAGATGATGATGGATAAAAAGTTAGGAGGGCCAAAACTCACTCTGTAATGCACTACACTAATGGACCGCCATCAAATTTTTTGAATATTTAAAATAATAAAAAAAGGCAACTCAGCCTTTCTATTCTCATCATGTGAATCAAATGATTGGGGTGAATGTGATGAACCAACCATTAGAAAAAGGTGAGCTCATTATTTAAAACTTAGCCAAGAGATGACAGAAGTTCTCACTTTGCTTTGGGCCCCTAGACAGGGCTTTGCCCATCCCACTCCTCAGTCTTTGGTTTTTTTGTTTTTAAATTTTAAAAACTCTTTTAAAAGCTAGAACTCTCAGGCCTCCTCTGCCCCAGGCTGCATTAGTGGAGCACATGCCTCAGGATTGTTTTTTTCCTCATTCTCTTCTTCTCCTCTTACTGTGGGGATGAAGGAGCCACCCTTTGTGCAGAAGGCCAACTCTTCAGTAAATCACTCATGAAAGGTGAAAAAGAAGGGTAAGAACGTGGTAGGCACTTTTCTGATGATTTCACATTGATAGATAATGCAAGAGAACGTGTGGCTTGGGAAGCATAGATGTCGGGCATGGCCCCTACTCAAACGTCCAGTTCCCTTCAAGGCTCCGCTCAGGTGCCTCTGGGGGCTGGCCTTGATTTCCCCCAGGCTGGGAGGGCTCCCTGCCCTCTCTAAGAAGGACTGTAGAGACACTTTGGATGGACTTTTCTGCTTCTCTCCTCACCCCATAATTTCCCTGACGGCAGAGACTACTTAGTGGTTTTAATTCCCAGTGCCTTACACATAGTAGGTGAATAATGAATGCTTGTTGAATCGAACTGAATTTCAGGCCAAATAACCCCCATCAGATGCTGATGCTGAAACGATAACATTCCATACAATCTAGATTCATGAATGTGTTGTTCTCCTGTTTTAAGCTTAAAGCACAAACACACTCAAGCTTGGCAAGGAAGTTTAACCTTAGTTTTGGCTGTTAGTGCTCAATTCCTGAAGATCAATGAAAAGGTTCATCTGTCTCGAAAGGCTTTGGCTGACTGTCATGTTAAAGAAATTAAAACCCAAGCTATCATTTTGGAGTGGTAACTCACTCTGGTGATGTAGCCTTCAATTAAAACACATACAAACTCTGTGCTCATTACACTTGGGAATGTGCTGAATTATATAAAAAAATCCTCAAGAAAGAAAAAATAACTTAAATTTCAGTGTTGGTAAAAAATATTTTACTGTGTGGAAGAGGGAAGGCAAAATAGTTCTAGTTTAGGCAAAACCTGAATGTCCCTAACTACTACCAAGGGGCTCTTGGCCTGACCACTTTGGTTTACTTAAGAGGCCTGGCAGAGAAAGCCTGAAAGGCCCAAGTTATAGGTTCTCCTTGTAGGGCGAGTGGCCCTTGGATTGATTATTGGTAAAGTGCAAAGGTTAAAATTCTGAAAATGCCACAGACACTTTGAAGAAGGGAATGAGTAGATCCAGGAGCCCCCTGACAGCTGCTAATTAGGAAGTGTGAGAAAGGGGAGGGGGAGGGCTCCAGCTCTCCTGACAGTTCTATTTCACAATAACACAGCACACAGTGTTTACTCCAGGATCAAATGCTGCTATTAGTTAATAGCATCCCATGCATGGGACTTCCATCTCCCAAGTCAACTGTGCTTTGTGGTTACCACCTTACAAATCTTTCTCAAGAAATAAAAGCCACCCAATTAAAAAGGAACAAAGACCAAAATTCAGCTCAATCTCTAATGTCAAAGCCAATGAAAAAAGGCCTTCTCCAATCACATCCATAATTGTAGAATGTTCTCCACTGAAATGAAGGATTCCTTCTGACTATCCCACAGGGTGCCTATTCTTACAGCCTCAAGGAACATGGTTTTAATGAAAACTATCCGTGTTACTTTAAAAGAAAAGGACTAGTATCAGAGACCAAGAAGATACTCTAGTGGTATGTAAAATCAGACAGTGATAACTTAGCATTTTCAATTGTATGCCACTGCATAAACAAAAATCTACTATTATTCAAAACACTGTTTAACTGGATTCAACTGATCATGAAAGGTCATGGTGAAATTCTGTAGGGAGCTTTGAACCCATACAAACTCTGTCAGACTGTTAGTGAGGCATTCGTTCAATGCTTATGTTAAACTTGGTATCATCAGCAAGTTTTTTCCGCTTGTCACCAATACCTGGTTGATGCTAAGCCAGAGCCAAACTGCTTTGACTCATGGCACCATTTTGGATGTGCCCAGAACAATTACCTGCACTGCTCACCTGGCGCCACTAGATGGTGTGAAAACGGTAAAGGTGAAATTTCACACCAGCACAAAGTGTGAGTAAAAAAGGCAAGAATCAGAGGTCAGGAAATAACCAGCAACAATGTGCTTGTTGTATTTTAAAAAGTGTCCCTGCAAGCCACCAGGTGAACCTTGAATCTAAATAAATTTGAATTCTGAATGGGCGCTTTTTTTGCTTGTATGAACAGTATCGGGGCATCACAAAAGGTCAGAGCAGGAAGGGACCTCAGATTATTCTAGTCCAACCTTCTGGCCTAATGTCACCCAGATAAGGGTCACCCAGATGAGGGCGAGGGCTGGGATGGACCCTGAAGTCGTACGAGATCATTTCCTTTTAGGGAATAAAAATCCTCAGGCCACACCACTTCCTCACCAAGTTCCCCAAATTTCTGTCGCTATTGTTGATATACTAAATAAACTAGTGGCAACATCTCAGCAGCCTGTGTTTACCCATCTTGGGGTGGGAGAGTAAGATTGTTGGGTCCTTTCCAAAGACAACAGCGTAGATGTCATCAGGCACACTGTTAGGAGATGGGCGTGAGAGAGGAGAGGGGCCCCGAGGCAAGCTGTGGAGCAGCCAGAGCCTTTCTGTGCTATCACCCCCTGCCCTTTTCTTGTCTCCCTGCATCCCTAACTCGCCTCACACCCTAGCATCCCATGCCTTCATCCTGGCCAAGACAGGTCCAAAGACCCCCCGCTCCCTGCCTCACTTCCCTTCCCCTTTCTCACCCTCCTCTCCTGTTTCTTCCCCCTTCAGCATCCTGGGAGAAGCCTGGATGCTCCGAGCTGGCAGAGACAGGCGCCTCTGCTGTGATCCAGTCTGACTGGTACCCAGCCAGGAATGCCTTCTCCAGCATGCCCTCAACAAGACGTCATTCAGCCTCTGCTTGAAATATCACAGACCTAGAGGTCATTAAGCCAACCTTCTTCATTCTACAGATGAAGAAACAAAATCAGGGACCAAGAGACTTAGCTGAGGCTGCCCACAGTCAGGAGTGGGGAGGGCTCAGATGGGAAGTAAGGCCCTGACTCTCTGCCTCTCCCCACTTCAGATCAATTCCATTTGTCAAAAGTCTTCTGTCACATCCAAGTAAAAACCAACACTTTTACACTCATCTTTTAAACTAATCGGGGGGCAGCTCACTTCATGCCCTCTTGATCCCTGGGAACATAAACTCTTGTGGGGCACAGGCTCCCCAAAGACCCACAGAAGGAGTAAGAAGAAAGGGGGAGATAGAGAGAGGTGAGACAGGCTGAGAGGGGAGAGATGTCTGGCCAGGGCACCTCTGCCGTTTGCCACCTGAGGCAGCTGCTTCCTTGCCCTCCAAAGAACGGTCAGCCCTGGCTACATGAGTGGCTTCATCCCTCTGACTAGACCCTTCTGACTCATCCTGGGAGGGCAGAAACCACCTCCCCTACGGAAGATGACAAAGATGCCACACCTCCGTAATTACGCTTTAATGACAGTTCCACGTTAATACAAAGTAAGCTTCAGAGCTTAATTTCAATTATGGAACTGAGATAGGAGTGTAATGACATTACCAGCCTACAAGTGATCTTGTTAGCTGAGGGCACTACCCAGAGCTCGTCTGTGGGGCACCTGACTGATAATGAAATGCCCTGGCTCTTATCTACATCATCCCCATATGGGCCAAGATTTCCCCACACAGCACAGGCTCACAGGATTTTGACAGCCTCACATATCACTTAAAAAAAACAATGAAAAAGAAATCTGTCCAATTTTTAAAATGGGGAAAAAATGTCCCTTACGTCCATGTGCTTTTAACTGGCAATGATTTTAAGTGGCAGCTGTGATTTCTGTGGTGGCTAGAGAGAGAGCAAGCCAGGGAGGTGGAAGTCTGGTTTGAGACACACTGGCTGGGTTGCCCTGGGAAAGTGCCTTCCCTTCCCGATGGCCCATGCCACTCTCTGAGGCTGAGATAAGAGAAGGTGCTGGCCCATGCAAGTCAGAGGAGGTTCTGCAGCCAGGAGCCACTTGTCCTGCCCCAGTCCCTCTCTCCCCATTAGTGTACAAAGCACTGGGTCTAGAGTCCAAGGGCCAGAGTGGTCCACTGTCCTTCTGCTTGCCCCTTGCTGGCTAGCTGGGTGACCTTGGTCAATTCCATTTCCTTCTCTGACCTTAAGTTCTACACACCTTCAGTATCAAAGGATGGACTCAAGGCAGTGGGGCACAGGGGGAAAGCTCCAGTTCTGGAATCAGAGGACCTGGGTTCAAATCCCACCTTGGAGGCTCTCTACCTGTGTGACCTTGGGAATCTCCTGGGACCTCAGTTTTCTCATCTGTAAAATGAGGGAGTTGGATGAGATGGCTTCTGAAGGATGTTCCTGCTATAAGTTTAGGATCCTCAGAGACTTCCTGGCTTTCAATCCTAAACCTGTGTGATTATGTAAGTTATGGAAAATCCAGTTCAAATCCTGGGCCAGACACTTACTAACGAGGTGGCAGCTAGGTGGCACCACAGTGCCAGAGCTCTGGGCCTGGAGTCAGGAAGACCCGAGTTCAAATTCAGTCTCAGACACTTTCTAGCTGTGTGACCCTGGGCAAGTCACTGAATCTCTCTGTCCCCTTCAGCGGTCTCAACTGTAAAAGAGAGATGATAACAGCATCCATCTCCCAGGGTGGAGGCGGAGATCGAATGACATAATGTGTGTCCAGTGTTTAGCCTGGCACATAGTAGGTGCTTCATAAATGCTCATCCCTTCCTCTTGTCCCAGTTACCAGATGCATGCCCTTGAGTTGGTCCCTTCAACCCTTGGGGCCCCAGTTTCCTACCCTTCCAGCTCCAGGATCTTATGTGAGCTAAGACATCACGAGGTCATTCTTCAAGAGTCCTAGGAAATGTCCTTGAAAGGAACTGAATTGGACAGCTAAACTCCCATCCACAGGAGCCATCAGAATGAGCTGTTGACCTGCTTAACAAAGACTTAACTACAGGTTGAATCCTACAGCAGCAATGTTTATACACCTTCAGGAGTGAGGAGGAGAGGTTAGACAGGAATCTCCCTGAGGGCAGGGCCTGGTCTGTACCACCCCAGAGCCTCAGATGCTCAGTAAATGGTTGTTGAATGAAGTTGAATTGGTGCATCAGATAGGTTGTGTCCCAAAAGTCTTGCTACTTTTAAAATAGCTTCCCTGAGCACAAAGCCGCCCCTAAACCTTTGCTTTGTGATTGATAGAACGCTTTTGCTGCTAAGAGCTTGAAGTGTTTTCATATGTAACATCACATTTATTTCTACAACATCCCTATAAAGTAGAGAGGGGAAGATATTATCTCTGTATTACAGCTGGAGAAATTGGGACTTGGAGATGTATCCAGTCCAAGGTCAGAGAGTTAATCAGTGCCAGACTTCGGACTCTAAGCCAAGATACAGTCAAGACATTATCCGTTTAAGAACAGAATACTTCTAAATAGGCCCATAGCTTAAGAAGCCTGAAGAAAGAAAGTCTGCTGTGACAGAAAAGCACAGAGCCATTACTGTATTATGTTTCCATGTATGCATATGTATGTGTACATGTATGTATCCCCAACTAAACAAGTCACACAACTAAAAAATCCCCAAATCTGCTGGAATTAAAAAAAAAAACAACATTAACTTTACATGGCTGGAACATTCACTGTGTTTACACAAAGATGAAAAATTTGTTCTATAAACAGTACTTCCAGGAGTGAATGGCATACCAAATCAGAATACACACAGAAGAATAAAAAAGGAAGAGGAAATAAAAGCAGAATAAATAACAGCATACTGTACAATGAGAACTTTCACCTAAGAACATTGTTTCTGGGTAAGTCAGTTCATGGATGCTCGCCAAGACCCAGAGTGACGGGTAAACAGACCTTTAAGTTGAATCCTGTTATCTGACTGTGTTTAAAGTTTGATTGTATTTCACTTGACAAACTAATTAATTATTTGAACTTCTAATTGTTAAAAAGGACCTCAGAGAATGCCAGTGGGTGTATTTTTTTTTCCCATATTGTATAGCCAAACATTTAAAGCTGAATTTTCCCCCCTTTATAATCATCAATTTTCGTAGCCTACCTTGCTGAGAATGTAGATAACGTCACCACGTTTAAAGGACAACTCATCAGGAACAGTCCCTGTGCAGTCCCACAGACCTTGGTAAAAATTAGCATAATCAGTGCTTCTGTCTGCTGGAAAGAAGGAAGAGGAAACATGAGTTATATCTCTCACGTAACAAGACCTCATTTTTTAGGAACCAATTAGCAACGAATGCTTCAAATGTAAGCCACTAACATTTTTTTTAAAAGACAAGAATCTTGACCCAATTCAAAGATTTTACGGGAAAGAATTCTGCTCACAATATTACATTATTTTCCCAAAAGTTATACTTTTCAGCATCTAAATTTTACTTGGTTTTTTCTTTTCTATCTAAGACATGAAGCAAAAACAGATTCTGACGAAACCCGCCTCAAATCTTGCCTCCGTGACGTTTTACCCAATACACCAGGTTTGTTCACATCTGACTCAGAAGAGAAACATGTTATACCATGTAATGAGCAATATCTCAATGATAATTTATGAAATAACCATCCGTAAGGTCTGGGACACTGGATAAAAAAATAATAAATCCAAGTCATACCCAGCTGCCTGGTACAAGAGGATTAAGGAAGGATCCCCCCCCCCCCACCCTCTATGTCTCACTGCACTTGCTGAAATATTATGGTGGCTTTGGAAGTGCCAAAGGTGAAGTTGCACCTTTCGACCAACATTTTCATCAGCTCTGAATAAACATACAGCGCACATGGGCATTCCAAACGCATCCTTCTACCGCCGTAAGCACGATAGATGTGACGTGTTCAAACTGCCATACAGCCCATTAACTGATTGATCATTCAGCGCTCTTTGCTCTGTAATACCACAATAACAGAGTAATAAATGCTTTGTCAGACGCTTACAATGCCACGGACATCTCTGGACACTCACAGGACAGAGCTAAAGGCAACAGGGCCTCTCTTACACTGAAAATGGCTTCCTGTTCTTCATTCTGTGATAACTGAGTCTTTGTGAGTTAGCTCAAAGAGAATGGAAGTCCTACCAGGGAGCTGCCCACATATCTAGGAACCAGAGAGAACACGGACGTGCTCTCACGGGGATGGCATCTTGTAACATGAGAGGATAAAGAGAGTGAGAGAGGCTGCATCTGGACTGTCACCTGGGCTGTGTGACACTGCTCTGAACAGCAGGCTCGCCGGCGATCGGCACTGACCCAGGCGTTAGCGCGTCATCAGGCTGGGAATCTACCACATCAGATTTGGAATTTCTGAACAATGGGTTAGATGACAGGAAATGAACGAAATCTTCGATAACCAAAGCCGAAATGTCCAAACCGAATGGTGCGAATCACCCAAGTTTAGGAGCCCGGAAAACTAGTTTTTGTGTCCCGTTATCCTTCCGACAAAGCAAACACGCCACGGCGCTGGCCCCTTCAAACATTCTCTTGGACTAAAAGCTTTTTTTTTTCTTACTTTCTCAAGAAGAAAAATAAAAGTGAAACGTTCTTGACATCTCCACACTGACCTTCTGAGGGCTTGTCATTGGCTGCAGCAGCAGGAAGGGGAGAAGCCTAGGAGCCCAGGCGGCCCCAAGAAGGCCCTTCACACCTAATTCTCCTTATTCAGCGTCCCTGACCCGCATCTTCTCTGGAAGGACACTAGAGGGCACTCGGGCTGGTCACATCCTCACTCCAAAACATTGTGGGTTTTTCAAAAATTACTTATATCAACAAAGTGGCTGATTTCTTTAAAAAACATTTATTTAGACCAGGGGTGGGGAACCTGCGGCTACATGTGGCCCTCTAGGTCCTCAAGTGTGGCCCTTTGACTAAATCCAAACTTTATAGAACAAATCCCCTTAATAAAAGAATTTGTTCTGTAAAACTTGGACTCAGTCAAAAGGCTGCACCTGAGGACCTAGAAGTCCACATGTGGCCTCGAGGCTGCAGGTTCCCCACTGCTGATTTAGACAAATGGTGACTTGGAAGTTGTAGAACCACAGGAACATTAGATCAGTGGCTAAAGGGATCTCAGGTTGGGTCGTGCACAGTTGGTTGGTGTCAGTTTAAAAGTTAAGGCCCTGGACTCAAGAGAAGGTCCTATTATGAATCTCCCCCCTCCTTGCCCTTCTACTCCCCAATTAGCTGAGGGCCCCATTATGCATCTTTCCCTCTCCTCTCCTCAGCCCCCCCCATTAGGGGAAGGCCCCATTATACATCTCCTCCCTTTCCCCTACCTCCTCAATTAGATGAGGGCCCCATTATGTACCCCCTTCCTCCCCCATTAGCTGAGGGCCCCATTATGCATCTTTCCCTCTCCTCTCCTCAGCCCCCATTAGCTGAGGGCCCTATTACACATCTTCCCCCTTTTTCCTGCCTCCCCCATTAGCTAAGGGCCCCATTATGTTCCCCTCTTTCTCCCATATTAGCTGAGGGCCTATTATGCATCTTCCCTGTTTCCCCTGCCTCCCCCATTAGCTGAGGGCCCCATTATGTTCCCCTCTTTCTCCTCCCATTAGCTGAGGGCCCTATTATGCATCTCCCCCCTTTCCCCTGCCTCCCCCATTAGCTGAGGGCCCCATTATACATCTTCCCCCTTTCTCCTTCCTCCCCAACTAGCTGAGGGCCCCATTATGCACCCCTTTCCTCCCCCTATTAACTGAGGGTCCTACTATACACCTCCCCCCTTTCCCCTGCCTCCCCAATTAGCTGAAGGCCCCATCATGCATTTCTTCTTCCCCTGCTCCCCCAACTAGCTAACAAAGAGTGGTGTTTCCACAGGACTCTGCCCTCTGCTGCCCAAGCTTTAGCCCAGAACACTGAAGCCACAGACTCCGGCTGAGAACTAGGGCAAAGGCTCTTTTCTGGCGGGGGCCACAGAATTCCCAAGGGCTTTCCCAGACGTCCCTGCTGCCTCTTCTTCCTTTCACACTCGCAGCCACAAGCCGCTTCCCCTTTCCCCCAAATGGATTTGCAAAGGAGGGGATGGTTTGAAAAGGAAAGTCCGCAGTGATTTCTAACGTATAATCCTTATCATGTTGGGGTCTCTTTTCCTGTGGATGCGCTTGGTGAAGCTCCCATTAAGACTAATGGGAGTTACATGAGCACATCTAGGGGAAGAGAGACCCCCACTGTGTGCAAGATGCCTCTTTCTCGATGTGTGCCCCGAGCATTTCATTAAATCTCAGAGCTGGGATCTGGCCCTGCTGGAAAAGCTGTCTGGAGACTGGGCCTTCCCTCGCCCTGAAGCTCTTCCTCCCAGCCAAGCCCAGCTTCTTGTCCCATATGGGAAGCCAGGGCTGGTGGCAAGTCAAGTTTTATGGAAACATGAATATTCCCAACATAAACAGAACACACGCTAAGATCCCAATGTCCTCAAACACTGCCGGGTATAAAGCGAAGATGCCAACGTAACGAAGGAAAAGATGCCAGGGAAAGTGGAACCACAACCACCTTCGTCTTCCTGGGATGGCAGTGAGTGAGTGCTAGACAGGAACTGTGAACATGAAAAATTAAGCCACAGAATCATTCTAATCCCTGGGGACCATACGCATCTCTGATTGTTAAAGAAAAAAATGTTGCTATACACCTACATTACATTAAGGGCAGACACATCCTCGGAAGCAATATTTCTTAAGCGAAGCCCCTTCCAGAGAGGAGGTGGTATTGTTTACTGTGCTCAAAATATATGAGATAGATGGGCCAGAAAGAATCCTGGAGCCCAGCCTGAGGAAGCCAACCCTGGGTGGGTGTGCACACTCACATATAAATTAAATCTGCTCAGTGCTTTGCATCCTGGGCAGAGATTATTACTTCCTTCTGGCTGGTTCCACATACTGACGTATTTCCAAAATTAGGTGAAACACCTCCTCATGTTTACACTGATGAGAATAAACAGAAGCAAAAGAAATTGAGGTGAACACCATGGGCTGTCCTTCCCCTCTCTCCCTTTAAAAAGTCCAGGACAGCAGGAAGGTCCCATGATTGTGATGGGAGTTTAAATTCACAGTTCTGAATCAGCCTGAACTGACAAACAATCACTACGTTCAACTTTAGCAACAATGAAATGGATTTCGAAGTTTTCAGGTTTCTGAGCACACACCCATAGGCTGTGCAAGATGCCAGCATCACATTTATGGGAAAAGAGCAAGGCAGAGGCAGAGGACTCCAGACTATTGTTCATGCCCAGGTTCCTGCCGCGTCTGAGGGCAGAAATCTGAAGCAGCCTCTGCCAATCTCCTTCAATGGCCAGCCCTCGTCACCACGAAAAACCAACATCAACAAAAATGGGAGCAAGGAGGAATGTGAAAACCACCTTTTATGCTGGGGGAAAGCCTGACTTTTCTTGTGCTTAAGCATCTTTGGAGTCTTGTAAAAAAATTTTTTTTGCTAGCAAAATTATTCAAAGTGGAAAACACATAACATTCTTGGGTAAGGTTAGAAGTTCACGTCATGTGATGCTCAGCGAGATGGTAATACCCTTGTCAATTCGCTGCCCTACATGGCAAACAAACTTCTCAGGTTACCTATCTGTCAGCCCAGAGGAGGTCAAAGGTCACTGCTATGCAAAAGCATTAAGGCTGTTGCTTGAAAAGAATTTCATGTCACCATGGAGAAGAATCTGTGCGCTGCTCTGGGGCTGCTGAGAGAGGCTGAGAGCTCTGAAAAGCCACAACGCGCTAAGTTACTCCAAAGACTTTGAAAAATAAAGTTTCCTTGAGCCAGAATATGTGTAATGTCTCTCCTGTGTGCACACACCTTCCACATCTGGAGCCAGGCTGGGCGCCAGACTCCTCACTCTTGGCAAGGGTTTCCTGACCCACTACCAGAGGAAGGTATGCATTGAAATGACAAGGGAATCCAGGCCCCTTGCTAGGGGTAGGGCCTGGGGGCTGGCAGCAAGGGCCGAATGCTCCCAGAGTTGGAGGGCCAACATCGCATGTCTTCATCCTTACTTCCTTTCTGAGAAAAGCAAACCCAAACCCTTTGCAGCAACCTGCTCCGGCCTTCCTGTGTCGGTCCGGAAACCAGGCCTCTGTTTCCTTTCCACATGTCACAGTAGGAAGGGCTCTGGAAAGCAATTTCCTGAACACACACTCCTTGTCCTTTCTATGACAGCACTGGGAGAGTGATGGATGAGACACACGATAGAGGGGAAGGTGACCAGGGCCACGATTCTTTACAGGACATGCTGGGATAGGGCCAACCTGGCCACAGCTGACAGTGGCCAGGGGAGAGGTGTACAATCCTGATAAGAAGCCACTCTTCCCTTCCTCCCCGTGTAAAGCCTTGGTTGGCTCAATGACTCCGCCCCCTCCTTGGGCCAGAAGGGGATTTGTTCTCTGCATCCAGCCAGGCCAGGCTGCCCAGACCAGCTGGTTTTGCACTGAGGGCCCCGGGCACTTCACCAAGTGGAAGCTGATAAGGAGGCCAGTCCCTCCAGGCCCCTGGCCATGGGCGCCCCATCCCATGTTTCTGCTGCTGTCACTGGACGCTGGCATTTCTGACCTGATTCATCCACCTCTGTGCTAATCATATGCAATGAAGATATGCATGGCCAACATTTAAACCGGCTGCAGATCAATTAGTGGTCTTAGGTTTATCTGATTTTTATCAAAGAAGACAGAGCCGTGGGTCGATTGTCAGAGCCCGTGTCAAGTTGACCTTTTCAGAGACGTCTACATTGCCAGTCCCCTGGGCGGCTTGTTGTCCCCTGCTCCTCTCTGAATGGCAGAAGTCTGTTCTGCTCAAGCACAAAGTATACACAGATGTCTATATTACATTCTTATAGGTTTGACAGCGACTGCATGTTGTATCTATAAACTGTCCTTTAGCAGTGACACTTCCTCAATGATGATAAGCTAATTTATGCAACTAAATCTCCTTTGTGCAGAAATGAAAGCTAATTGAGTCATTACACAGTAATTCAGGAAGGAATACCTTGTAGAAATTGGCTTACTTTATAAATCCTTCTCAAGCGGTTTTCATGCATCCTAAGTGGGGCTAAGCAGCCTGCTGCTGCCCCAGGACACCCAGACCAGAGGAGGCATCTGGGGGCCTTCAAATCCACCCCTAAAAGGGGCTAAGCAGCCCACTGCTGCCCCAGGACACCCAGCCAGAGGAGGCACCTGGGTGCCTTCAAATTCACCCCTAAAAGGGGCTAAGCCGCCTGGGTGCTGCCCCAGGACACCCAGGCCAAATGAGGTACCTGGGGTCCTTCAAATCCACCCCTAAAAGGGGCTAAGCAGCATGCTGCTGCCCTAGGACACCCAGGCCAGAGGAGGCACCAGGGGGCCTCCGAAGCCACCTTTAAAAGGAGCTAAGCAGCCCCCTGCTGCCCCAGGACACCCAGGCTAGGGAAGGCACCTGGGGAGAGGAGGTTACACATCCTCTCTCTCCTCCTAGCAGTGAGAGGCAGAACCCAAAGAAGGGACACCAAACCAAAGTATCCTCAGAGAGAGAGGCAACTGCCCAGTGACTTACCTGGAGTGTGAGTGGCCTCTTGACTCATCTGCTTGGGCTCCTCCGTCTTCTTGTAAGAACCGTCATCTTCATCTTCTACAAACACACAAAGGGAAGGGGACGTTGAGGTCTTCCTCAGGGACAGGCAGCACAACCCCCTCCCCAGCAGCTCAGACAATACAAGTGCAATTCCACTCGTCAGACAACCCCACTTTTGAGCCTTCCCTTTCTTTCCAGTAATGCAAAGGCCAATGTGAGAGCCCTACCACCTCTACGGTAGAGATGTGGTCTTTTCTTCTGTGATATAAGAACGTCAAGCCCCTGGCTCTGATTCAAGCACACAGACATGTATTCACTGTCTCCCGGGAGCAGGGCCCCAGGATGGGTCTTTGAGGGACTTACTTGCTCTCTTTTTATGTATTTTGTTATGGCAAAAAGAATTCCACTTGGCTATCTTAAATAAAGAAAAACACTGCACATGGATGTGGCCTGATGATACGCCGATTAAGACATTTCACAAATAATAATGCTCATTCACATAGTGCTTAGACATTATCACAAGCCCCACTGCAAAGACAGAGAAGCTAAGACTTGGGGAGTTTGTACGACAAGCCCAGGGTCCCATGGCATCAGAGTGTGGGTTTGACTCAGGCCTCCAGGCCCCCAGTCTCGCCATCACTGCGTTAGACTCACTGCCTCTCCTGCGACAAGCACACCAACCACACGTGGCCACGAAGAGACCCACGATCAGCCTACCAGGCATGCAGGCTTCCACTCTGTACCTCCCCCCGTCCCAATCAAGAGATCTAACTGTACTAAAATGTGAAGCCTATTACTGGCTACTCTTTTTCAAAGCACAATCAAAGGAGGCCACCTACGCCAACAACAATGCGAAAGATCAGTGCATAGCTCCGGCCATCATCCTGGACAATCTCTGGGACTTGTGGGTAAGAGGCATCCTTAAGACAACGGAGGGGTCATTGGCAGGCCATGCCTTTATGAAACTCTGATCTGCAAATAGGTGTAGATATTAACCCAAATGACTATAATAAGCCATAGTGAATATTCTATATGGAGGAAAAAATCAGTATTTAATGAGTCAATTACCAAAGGCTCATTATATTTATACCACCTCTATAACATAAGCTACCTACAATTAGAATGTCTGAATCCAGCTGGTTAAGATAACCATGTGACTTAATACCTTCCCTCTGCTCCGCTCCTTGCTCTCCCTCCACATTCCTTTCTCTAGTTATTAAGTTTGAATGGCTATAATGGGATCAAACAGGCATCATTTTAAACAGAGAATGAATAGAACACCTGATTCTATAACACTGTTACATCAAAGGAACATTACGCTCATTACATTTTAACTTTTCTCCTATTTAAGGGCCCACTGACATTTTGGGGGAATGTAACAGGGAGAGCCGTGGAAGGCCCGAGAACAAGCACACACATTACCAACTCTTCTCAGAATTCTGAAACGCGAGCGCTTCTCAGCCAGGAGTACCAGAGAACGGGTGGTGGGTGAAGACACTGGAAGCTGTGAAGCAGCCCATCACAAACACATCCGAAAATAAAAATGTGCCCACATGATGCGTGGCCAGTTCCTGAGCACTCAAAACTAATCGATTCAGCAGATGTTTAGTGAATGCCTATGCAACATGCAACCTAACAGGTGGAAGGCTGTAAGGGATACCCAAGTGAAAAAAGAGACCCTGATTTCATGGAGGGAAAGAATTCTGTAATAAAATAATACAAGGTAGAAGGTACAGGTTTCATAATAGAGCTAAGAAGAGTGGAAGAGAGGCCTGGACTCGGAGTCAGGGGAGACCTGAGTTCTAATCCCACCTTTGACAGTGACTAATGGGCATCACCCTGGGCAAGTCATGTAACCCAAACCTCTGGGTTTCTTCCTTGATAAGATGGGGATAGAACCACCTGAGTGCTTACTTCACAGAGTTAGTGCAAGGACTAAATACATGTAAAGTACTTTGTAAACTTTAAGGCACTCAGTAAATATTAGCCATTATTAGCATTCAGAGGACTGAGGAGATTCAGGGAAGGGTTCACAAAGAAGGTAGTAATTGAACTGGGCTGTAAAGATGGGTAGGATTCAAAAGGTAAAAATTAAACAGGGCCATCCCAATGGAAGGAAGGGCATGAACAAAGCCACAGAATGAAGAAAGTCCCGAAGGAAAGAGCCTAGATTGGGTAGCTCATATGAAGAACAGGGAAGATAAGGCCAGAGAAGCAGGCTGAGAGAAGATCCCAAAAGACTTTCAATGCTTGGTGAAGGAGTTTGTACTTATTCAGTATGTAACAGGTAGCCACGGAAGGTTTTTTGTTTTTGTTGGGAGTGACATGATCACAACTGTGTCTTAACAAGATTTAGATGGAAGGTACACATAGAATGGATCAATTCAGGGAGAAGCAAAAGGCAGAGAAGGGTAACAAGGGCCTAGGAAACAGGGTGGCCACAGTGGTCATCAAAAGAATAGGACGGACACAAGATATCAGAATAGAATTGAGAGAGCTTGGTTGGTTGTGAAGGGCAAGGGGGAGGTTTCGGGCCTTAGTTAGTTCCAGGAATGGTGGTGCCGGTGACGTGGATGGTTCTATCATAGGGCAAATCGCAGTTCCTCCTCATCTTCAAATGCTAAATGCAAAAATATTCTTTAAGGGATCCACCCAATATGCCCAAAGTGTCTCTGGTTCCTTTCATGATGGAGGGTCCCAGCCCAACACCAAGCTCCACATCTGTAAGAAAAATCCCCCTCCTTTTCCAAACGCACATAACCCCAGTAACATCTTGTCTGGCACTTCAGGTTTTCCAATCATTGCTGGCCCCTTCATGCCTACTCTGTGCCTTTCTCTGCCTTATGGATTACTAGCACTTCTAGCCTTCCCCAGACCTGGTGCGTCACTGGGAGAATCCTGGGGTTGAAGGGATGGACTTTCACAGAAACATCTTACACGTCATTAAATGCCACCCAACGCCAAAGTCACCTTCCTGGGCACGGCTCACCGCCCGACTGTGACACTTCACCAAGAGCAGCGGGGTGGATGCTTCTCATGTATGTCTGCCTGTTTCTCATAATCTGGGCTATACGCATCTCCAGTGTAGATTCTTGGACCTGCCATCTTGGGGACGGAGGACTATGGGTTTCATTGAAGAAACGCAGTAAGATCCTTCTTGATGTAATTAGTGCAATGTCATCTCTGAACAGCATATTGGGAAAACTTTGCCATCTACAGGGAATCTATGTTTCGTTTGGACTCTGTGAGAGAGTTCTTCTATGATGATGACCCAAAAACACTTAAATGAATATATTTTCCCCTTTCTCTACCTTTTTGATATCAGTGTTTAACAGATGGCTGACCGAAATTATCACTGAAGTGAGAGCTGTTTTGTACTTGGCACATAGTAGGTCCTTAGTAAATGCTTGTTGATTCATTGGATAGAATTAGCGATTGGTAAGGGACTGCACCTCTTATCTCATACATAGAGAGAAAAACTTCCCCGGTTTAAAGTAGGTCCTTCACTGCAACCTGTATGATTTGAGAGCTTCCTAGAGCACTGAGCGGTTATGTCACGCAGCTGGCAGAAGTCTCTCCGGGTTCAAGATGCTGCTCTCTCAATCATGCCACGCTGCTTCTTTGTCTCCTGTAACTTCAGCTAATGGTAGGCACCATGCTTTCTCATGAGGAACCTTCATGGCGACATTTTGTTCTACAGAGTCAAACACCTTATAACAAATTGGGGAAGAATTTAGACACAGTGAAATCTCCAAGACAGAAGCTTCTTCACAAGATCACCTGCAAAAAAACTGTCTGTTCCCAATCCTTTATCATTCAGATGCTTTCATCAAGGATACCCTCAATGTCCACATGTGGAGACCACTCTCAGATAGATTTATAGAGAGGAGAAAGCAAGCGTATGGTTTGGTTGCCCTTTCTGGTTAGCTACACAGCCCATGATCCATTCTATTGTGAGTATTTGCTTTGAAATCAGTGGCTCAGTGTCTTGAAAACTTGTGTTTCCCCAGCACATATATTGTCTTTAAGATGTGCTCAGGTCTAGCTACTTTGTTCTAGCTTTATCGGCTCAAGCCCCACTGCCATGCCTTCACACAGGACGTATTCATTTGGCCACCACCAATAAAAACAATCGTAAAAAATGCTTGAAAGTCTGTTCCATATCACATCTCTTTGCGATCCTCCTACTTCAACCTAGAAATGCTCTCCAAATTACCTAACATAACTGGATTTCACAACAAGCCCTTGAAAAGCTCATTTTCTCCTCAAAGGCTTTTTACAATTTTCTGGGGGCAAAAGCGTCCACAATCTCCCATCTTTCTCCCCATGACTATTTTACCAGTGAGCTCATATGCTAAGTTTATACTGGTCTCAGCTGCTCTCTTTATCCACTTGGCAAAGGGATTTCAATAATTGTTGGATAAGGATTTTTCTGGGCTTATTGGGAATGATTATCTCTCTATGAACTGGTGCCTGAGCTGATGTCTTCACTTTTGCCCCCTTCTCCTTTTTAGTCGACCACTTGTTTAAGCAGATTGGGTTAGAGATACAGTAGCTCTATGCAGCGTTCCATCTTCATCCTTCCTCAAACGTGCTAGTACCTACAGAGCCAATTCTGAAACAACTGCCATGCCAATGACCAACTGTTTCTCGTCTTGAGAGAGAGAGCCCGTTACAATTTCTGTGACACTTTTTAGTGCCCAGTACCTCCTGAAAGACTTCTATGAACCTATGAGCTTTTGGTCTCTTCCATTTCTCAATCCCAAACCATACAATCCAGCATATTTACATATATACACACACGGGTGGATATATATGTATGGGTGGATATACACATATGTACATATACATATTTCTATGTATGTATGTATGTATGTATGTATGTATGTATGTGTATTTTCCACCATTTTCCTCATTCCCATTGCCACACTGAAAGTTTATCCAGGTATGTTGATGTAATAAGGAGGATCTTGTCAAGTCCTTCATGGAATTTCTCCACTCTATCTTCTATAAGGGGTGGTCTGTTTGTCTATGCTAATCACAAGTACTGCCAGACAAGATGACCAAGTGTCCCATAAAATGTCACTTGTTATCTTTGGCTACACAATGAAACCAACTCTATGAACTCGTCTCTCCCAGGAAAACTTCTGAAATAGCATTCCATTTATCTTCATCTTCTTTATGTCTTCTGGATTCCTTTATAGAACAAATACCCAATAGCTAACACTTATATTCTGCTTTAAAGTTTGCAAATATCACCTTATTGGATCCTCACAACAACCCTGGAAGGGGCTATTATTATCACCCCTGTTTTGTATGTAAAGCAACAAAAGCTGAGTGCCCTGAAGTGACCTGCCCGGGGTTACACGGCTGGTGAGGGTGCCATTCTAGAGCTCTGGTCTTCCTCATACCCGTGCTTGCACCCCTACCCACTGTTCCACCTCGCTGGACTGAGTCCTCAGGCGTTTGGATTTAGATGGCCTATAAATGGCACTGACTTTGTGTCCACTCTGCGCTCTTTCTCACTACTTTCCTGCCATAATTAGGGAAGGTGAAGGAAGGCTGCACACACTAGATGACTTCTCATATTTCTGTTCGTTTGCTGACCATTCCGGCCACTCCCCCAATCAGGAGGCTTTACAAAAGTAGCCAGGCCAGGCCTCATGATATTCTTGACTATGGTGACTTTTGTGTGCCATTAACACGTTTGATTTGACCGCTCAACAGAGCAGGGCAGAGGTGTCATTCTCATATTTAAACCAGAAGCATAACTATAATAGTAAAATCTATGCAATTTCCACATTTGTTTATTTTCATAGGCTAGGACATTTCATGAAAGTTCTCTCACTATTTCTGAAAATGCCTACTGAAACCAAAGGATACATATGGTGACCTTGCTCCCTACCCCACAGACACCGCCTTGGAGCTTTTTACCTTTTCTTCCAGCTTTAAACTGGTGACTGCCTCTCTTGGCCTTCTCTTCCGGAAAAGTTACACCCACCAACCATACTTTGCCTCAATTCCTACTCTGTGGTACATGGTACCCTCCCCTGGACCCATTTTCTCTTCCAGTTCCGGAATGAGGATCAAATAAAGTTTGCCACTGTCTGTGGATGGGCTGTGTCAGCCTGTGATTTTCAGGCCCACAGTGCCCCTCTCTGGTCATACCACTCAGGGAGGCTTAGGAAGACCATGTGAGCTGTCTCCCCTAATTAGAATCTAAACTCTCTGGGGGCAGGGACTCTCTTTGCTATTGTGTTTGTTTCCCCAGCACTCACCACACTGTTGAGCACATAGTACGCACTCAATCAATACCTTTTCATTCATGTTTAAAGGTATATTAATAATCAGTCTACATAAATAGACTTTAAAAAATGTTAAGTTGCAATTAAAGGACAAAATTATTATTCTATAACCTTAAGACAAGTGAAAATTTAGTTGCTTTTAGTCAATATGTGATTCCTAGTTGCTAATGATTAAACTTTTATTAAAGTACTATTTATTAGACTAATCTGAACTTTGAGAAATGAAAAGTGCTAATCCTTATAATGCCTGTGCCACACAAAGAAGTTATAATGAACCCCAATTAACTTTTTTATTAGTTCACAGCCTAAATAGGGATGAATTAAATTCATCATAACATAGATGATCTCCGTATCCCTACCTCAGAACTTATCCTTAACTCTGCATCAAACAGGGACCAGATTGGAGGCAGAAAAAAGATTTCTTTATTGTTAAATTTAGTATAGCATTGGTCTTAAGGTTGCTATTGAATTCCTCAGTCGATAAATGTTTATTAAGCTCCTACTAGATGCCAGGCACTGTGCTAAGTGTTGTTTGTTAATGGGCATAACAATAACCCAACGAAGAAGGTGACAACAGAGAAGGAACAGACTGAAGGCGAGACTCACGCAAAGCTCCGAGTGCTGGCTCTACGTGGGGTTCTTGATCAGACGGCGAGCAAACAGACTCACGGTAACAACCATAAAAATGAGGATTTGGGAGCAAATCAAGCAGAAGCTAGAACGGGAACTCCCCCACGTCCCATGGAGCACCCAGCTTCCTCCCAGGACTGTTTTGAACATACAATGAGATCATATTTGGAAAGCACTTACGGCATTATATAAGCATTAACTATCATCATCATCACCACCATCATCATTAACCTCAGGGATCAGATGCCACAAGTGGGTACATGGGAGTGTTTATCCACTTTTTTCTAAAAAAGAGAAAAGAAAGCTTTCGTCCTTCCCTATATTCTCTTCTTCCTGTCTGACTTTTCTTGCATATTTTGATCACAAATTTTACAGTGGAGAAGTGGCCCACGGCTTTGTGGTTCAGAAGTTCTCATGTAAGCAAACAGCTAACCGCAGGCCTGCTTCTCACATTTGAGGAGACACTACAAAATTCAGACTGTCTGAATCCAGAATCAACCAGAGGAAGAAGTCCTGGACCTAGTGGTGGCAACGAAGTGACAGCTTGATTCTTTTTCATGAGTCTGTGACTCACACAATTTAAAGGCGTTTAGATGGAGTAACTCTGTCTTTGTCTTTATGGTTCAACATTTATTAAGAGCATATAGCATGTATGAAAACCCCCTCCCTGCTCTGATGGCTGCGATTCTTTGTTCTCAAGGAAACACATTTTATTAAAATGTTCACGTAAATAGCAGGATTTTCTAAGGCACTTGGAGTTCTATGAGAGTCGTTTAACATGTATCTAATGGAGACGATTGCTGAAGACCTCTTCACATCTCTTACCCCCACAAAACTAAACAGGGATTTCAGGAAAAACCTTTACCAGACTCATATACATAAATGGCCCTCAGCAATATCCAAACAGATCCCTTCATGTCAGGCTGTGAAGGGAATTACTCTCCAAAAAGAAAGATGACAAAGATCAGATCTGGATTTGTGGACTTGGGGTCTCCTTTTTGATGTTACTTATGTATTAATTTGGGTATTGGGGAAGCAAAGCTAAGGATGCACAAATACGAGGAAACATCAGAAAGATTTCTCGTCTACTACGTTCAGGCACTAAAATGGCCAGCCTTCAGAAAGCAATGGTTCCAGACTGCTCCCCCAAATCTGGGTAACAGGCACCCTCCCTTACCATGTGTGGTTCTATTTGGTTTACTGTTCATCAATATTTTATTTGCCATGTTACCATTATCCAATATTAATTAATACCTCAGATAGTCACTGTTTGTGGATTAATCTATTCTATTCAACATTTTAATAACAGTAAACAAAAACAGCTCAGCTATGCAGCAAAATCCATCAACGCACACAGATGGTGAGAAGGTTTTCATTAGGTGGTTTCCATAGCAATCCTATTGCAAATCTGGAAGCTTCTTGCACATAGGCAGCTTGTATTTACAAGCCTCTCCGCTGCGGCGTGAGGCTCTTCAGCATGGGAAGTTATTATTCCAATCACATATTGTTAGAAGAATCATCAGGAGATGTTTTGATCAGTCAAGATAAAAAAAAAATACTGCAGTGAACTAATTTTAAAAGATTATTCAAGCATAGTTGCATGTTTGCTTGCATACTAATTTTTGAGTTTTTGAAATTTCCTGATACTGTTGAAAGGTTAGAGGCTTCTATGGAACTCTGCCACCTACAAAAAGTACCTGTACGGTCATTTAAAAAAAATCTGAAATCGCCATCACCGCACTCTTCTGGTAATGATGAGAAATGTTGCAGCCGACAGCCAGCACCAATCCTTAACTGAAGGTAAAAATGTATCCATCACCCACTCTTCCTGGGCAATCAAAGGCTATCTGATAGCCTCTATTCTAGAGAGGGTCTTCTCTAAGACGCGTGGAGTTTGCTCAAATATGGCAAACTCCAAATATTAAGGAAATGCTTACTTGGGAGAAAAATCAAGGCCTTTTACCCCTCCCCAATTTATCAATTTAATTTACAAATTGATCCGGCTCAGTAACAGATGGATTATTACCCTAATAAGAAGCGTAAATCTGCCCAGCTATGCAGTTTTCACAAAATGGCTATTTCTATTTTACAAATGTTATTTTTAGGATAAATTAAATAACTAAAAAGGACAGTGATAAGCAAATGAAACTTTTAGCTGACATAGCTTTAAAATGCTAAAGATGTTTTGCTGGCACAAGAGAAGACTCAAGATGCTTGGATCAAGTCCTAGGATTGATTTTGTCATTTCTTTAAAATGATTAAACTTCCCCCCCCAGGAGGTGTAAGAAGAAAAGGTGGGAAAACCCTACTTATAGCGCCACTTCTATCCCCAGTAAAATATCTTTAGAAAATTACTTTGATGAATTCTCAGAGATTTAAAAAGTCACCGGAAGTCATAAAACACAGAACCAATATGGTTGTTCTGACCTGAAATGTACATAAGATGATTAAGATTTCCCTACAACAACTAGATAGGCACAAAGGTGGAATTTTATGGATCGAGTTCTTGTTATTTGCTGCTTTTCTTTCGAGGGATATTTTTCAAATATGGCTCTTCTAGACCTAGAGGTTTCTGTGTATCTTTTGGCCAGATTTTTCTAGAAGTAAAAGTCCAGGGGAATAAGCAACATGCTGCAAGTCAGGTAAACTGAAGAATTAGCTACATCATTGTGACCTCGGATAATCCAGAAAACTTCCCTGGTTCTTGGTTTTATTTCCACAAAGGAGGAAGAATAATTTCAATCTGAAGAAATCATGTAACAGATAATTTAAAATGAGTCTATGAGGTATTTGCAGCTATTCAGAAGAGACACCATGGCTACATGGGCCCTGGGTCTACATTAACATCTATACAAATATTTATCAACTAATATAAGCTACCAAAAATAAAATTTATATAGAAATGGAGTATGAGCAAAAATAATCTACAAATGTTCCTTAATCATACGATCTGATTTGTAACTTAGATCCTTTCTTACTTGTGGTTTTAATATTAAAATGTTGTAATAACTTTTCAAATCAAAGGGTAAAATGTTTTTTTTAATTGCCATGATTCTGAGGTTCGTAATTTATACATAAATCACTAAATGCAAAAATAATCAATTAACTGTCAATATCACAAATGCTTGTAGAAAACAGAGAAAAACCGAGGTCCAAACTTTAAGGACCTAGGATTTTGTCAATGAAGTCAAAGACCCTCGATATGAAGTGGGGGGGCCCGGGCCCTAGCCTCCTGCCCCACCACCAGCCACCAGCCATCTGTGGGACTGTGGGTAAGTCCTTAACCTTCTCTAAGCCTCAGACAGCTCATATGTAAAATGAAGGGATGGGTATAGACCGGTGGTTTTCAGACTTTCTGGTGTTCCTTCATACTCTTAAAAATGTTTGAGGACCCCAAAGAGCTTTTGCTCATGTAGGCTATATCTATCAATATTTACCATGTTAGAAGCTAAAATTGATGAAATTTAAAAATATTTATTAATTTATTTAATAATAACTTCATAACATCTTAAAACATTAGTATTTTATAAAGATATATTTTACAAAACAAAAAATTATAGTGAAAAGGGTGGCAGGGTTTTTATATATTTTTACAAATCCCTTTAATGTTTGGCTTCATTGAAGACAGGTAGATTCTCTTTTCTGTTTCTGCCTTCAACCTGCTTCGATATGTTCTGGCTGAAATCTACAAAGAAAATCCAGTCTCACATAGATACGATATTGAGAAAAGGAGGAATATTTTAATAGGCAAATAATGTCTTAGTACTATTAGGAAATCATTTGGACCTCATAGATCCTGAAAGGCTCTTGAGGCCTCCTGGAGGTGAGCAGACCACACTTAGAAAATTGCTGGACTAGGCAACCTCTAAGTTTTCTTCAAGTCTTAGATGCTATGATGCTTTGTAAGTATTGGGTAATATGAGGAAGGGGAAGGCATTAACAACTGAGGGAGGGGGAAATGAAAGCTACCTTGTTTTACCAAAGTGGCACCTGAGCTGAGTCCTAAGAGAAGACAAGAAGAGTCAGTGATGAAGAGGGAAAACATGGAGAACATGGGAGGGAGGGGAGGAAAGGGGAGGGGATCGAGGGCCTGTGCTCATTCACGGGGTGAAAGATGGAATGGTGAGCATGGGGAACAACTCACAGCCAAGTTTGGCTAGAGCAAGCAGAATGGGGTGAATGAATCTCAAAAGGCAGGGAGTAGTCCAACCATGGCAGATGCTGGGCTGAAGACTTTGAATTGTATTCCAAAGGCAAAATGGAGCCAGGGATTTGGTCAGCCACAAACGCCATCATCCCTCACCCCATGCCCAAATCTTCACCTAAGTGTGTACTCGTACAGGCAGGTCGACAGACAGACAAACGGATGCTGTCTCCCCTGACAGAGACTCCTCCGCTGCTGTCTTTGTTTCCCAGCATGGTGGGTGCCAAATAAATGCTTATTGACTGACTCGTTGATTAGGCTGGCTGGCAGATGCATTAGTAAAAGGAGAAAACAGAAAGAAGCAGCCCAATCAGGGGCTACAGAAAGAAGCCAGGCGTGACAGGTGGTTTGAAGTGGAAGAGAAGGGAGTGAAGGGGACAAACTTGAGAGACATGGAGGGAAAACTGACGAGGTTTTGAAACTGCTTAGAAACAGGGTGACAGAGATAAGTGCCCAACACAACTATGAGATCAAGGAGTGGGGAGATGGAACTGGAGGAAGGGTAAGTGTAGGGAGAGAAAGGATGGCCCCATTTTGGATGTGCTGCTCTGAGATGCCAATGAAGAATCCAAGGGGAGAGGCCCAACAGTCAGTGGTATATAGGCTGCAATTCACGAGAGCAATCAGGGCCGGCCCTATGGATTTGGGAACCATCTGTGGAGGGTGGTATTTTGTAGGGTGGAGCTGATGAGGTCCCCTCGGGAGAGACTGTAGAGAGAAATGGAAAGGGCCCCAGACAGATCCTGGAGGGTGACTGAAGAGGGACCAGGAAGGAGGTCTGAAATCACAGAAAGAGGAGGTGGTCAGCAGGGACAAAGGGGAGGACGAAGCCAAGCAGGCTTGAATGAGCCAGCAGACGAATCACTGGGAGCACCAAAGCCTCACCTTGGCACTGCCACCTATTTGACTTACAGCTTCTTGTCAAGCCTATGTCTTGGGCCTCACCTCAAAACTGGAAACATGGCAAACTGCTGACCTTTGTCTGAAACTCTTATCTCTCAGATCATCTGTTCAGGTCCCCAAAGTGCCTCCCATTCCTTTGAGCCACTTCAACGTAAATCAAATGGCAATGTGGCACTGCCGAACGTTACTTCCTTTTTCTGTCCCAAATACAAATGTCCCCTCATAACTAATGAGTTTCCACAGTGACACTGACCATAACAGAAGAAAAAAAGCCAGAGTAAATTCTTTAAATACTCCTGAAATAATGAATGAATTTTTCTTCAAGAATACAAATGCACTTCCTAGCCTAGCACTTATCCCCAGCACAGGTATGGGCCAAGGAAAGCCTTCTTTGTGGACCAGACGGTTAACATTTACATAGTACTTAACTCTGTCAGGCACTGTGCTAAGCAGTTTATAATTATCTCGTTTGACCCTCACAAGGTAGGTGCTATTATCATTCCCAATTTACGGATGCAGGCAGCAGTGAAGTGATTTGCCCAGGTTCAAACAGCTAGTTAGTGTCTGAGGCTGGATTTGAACTTGGTTCAGCTGCAGGTCCAGCCCTCCTCTATCCACTTGGCCACCTAGCAGGGTCCACTGTACTTGTAGAAACAGCACAGTTTACTAACACAACCGAGCTACAAAGAATGGTTAGTCTCTGTAACTGGGGCTGCTACAGTCATCTACAGCAACCGACATTCCACCCACTTGATCACTGCTTCACGCAGACTTCCTTGTCATCTTCTTGATCTTTATGCATTCACTTGGGGGTCTACTAACACATGAGAACCTGGGCATCCTAGGAGCAAAAAGGGGGAACTGTGGGCCATTTTTGTAATGGATGGTCCAAGTGTCAATGGAATGATTTTCATTGTCTCTTTTTATCACTGGGAAATTTTTGGAGAAAGAGAAATGAATGAGTGTCAATATCTATGAACAACATGCAGAAGAAACTGATAACAGTCAACTAATGTCCAGAAAGTCCCCCTAAATTCTAAGGTAAGCAAAATTATTGTGGAATAAAGGTTCATGATTCTTATAGGTAGGTCAGATTTATGCTAGAGTTGTGGCTTCTATGGGCTTGCACACACTCTACAGTAGATCTGGACTCTTTGGATAATCAATCTGTACAGTAAATTTGTCCATTTTAAATGACTAATAATCTTATTATTTTAATTTTTTTATAAATTTGTAGTTTCTCTAACTTGGTCTTTAAATATTTCATTTAAAACATCATTTTTCCAGTCTTAAGATTTACTCAGTACTGAGCCCCCAGTAAGGGACACTCCCAACTTGTGTATTTTTCTCTGGGAAAACGGCACCCTCTTCATGACACGCTTCATGTCATGTTCTCTCCAAGTCTTCAGGCATTTCATCCTGAGAAGAAAGGCCTTCTTGTAACAAATGCCTGAGGCAACCAGACAGTCTGAGAGGAGCTCCGAGACAGCAATCCTTCAGCGCCAGATGTGAGCTCCAGGCCTGGAGTCAGGAAGTTCAGGGTTCAAATCCAGCCTCAGACGATTACTGGACGTGTGATTCTGGGCCAGCCTCAGTTTGCTCATCTATACGATGGGGATAACGGCACTTCCCTAGCAAGGCTGTTGTGAGGCCTGGATGAGATAATATTTGTGAAGCGCTTATCACGGTGTCTGGCACACAGCAGGTGGCATATAAATGCTTATCGACATCATCTCCATCGTGGGACTGGCATGTGAGCCCAGCGGGCAGAAGCACATGCAGAAGATGCCCAGTTTTCTTTCTCTACGGTTTCCATTGCCACGATGGAAGCACCTCGAGGGCAGTGGCCGTCTCCTTGTTCTATCCGTATCCTCAAGAGTGGATGCTGGTGGATAGATGCACTGGCTCTCCAAGAGAGATGGCGTCTGTGGCCAGACAAGGAGGCTTTGGCTCACTCTGCCCTTGAATTAACTGCATGTCTTGCTGACTTGACTAGTTGTGTTACTTTGGAATATAAACTTAACGCTCTATTAAATATAACTTAGCACTCCATTAAATACATTCTTTCACAAAAGCTTTCTGCCTCAGCATACTGATCCTGGAGATACGTATAAAATGCGCTGCTTCCAGCCTAGCCCCACAGCCTTCCTTCACGAGAGGAGCTCTGCCCCTCCTCCCCCGCGAAGAAGGACCACCCACCAACAGCTGCCCAGAGGCAGGAGAATCAGCCAAGCTGAAGCAGCAGGGGATGGTGGGGGAGAAAGAGGAAGCAGCATGCCCAGAGAGTCAAATCACCCATTACTCCCCTTTAACCCCCGAAGGCGACAACGCAGAGCCCTGAGCCCAAACATAGTAGGGATGGCAATGGACCTTGACTCCAGCCACAGGCTCTGCCTCTGGCTACAGCCCTAGCTGCTGAAGACCCAGAATAAAAATTCTTGCCATCAGAGCCTCTGGCCTTGTCAAATGGATCAGCATCAGAAAGAGATGTGGTTTTATCAATGGAAGTGATGCTACAGAAGAGAACTCACCATCTGCTTTACTGCTGCCCCCTAAGGATCGAGGGGCCTTTCCATCTGACTTGCAGCAAAAAGCTCCCCATGTGTCCTCTCCCCATTGGAATGTGGACGCCAGCCACCGTCTTCCCAATTTGCACCCCCAGTGATCTTGACAGAATAAGCACTTCTTAATAAAAGTTTCTTCATTCATTCATTGGTAATTTATTATTTTAAAGATATGAAAAAACACTCAATTCAATCATGTGCCATATTTGTGTGCCTGACTAATTTTTGGTATTATATCAAGTACTCCAAGATATCTGGAAATAACTGCATCACATATTTCTATAGTGTCCAAAGTATTTTTATATATTCTTATGGGACAATAATCAGCCACTCTTTAAAGAATTTGTGACATTGTGGGAGTGTGCCCACCCTTTACCAAGGTGGATCGCACCCATCATAAGTGGTTCACACCCCTTATAAGTGGTTCATCCAAAGTCCTCTCCTCCTTGAGCCAGCCTGATTCCAAGGGCCTCTATGACCTTAACTATCTTGGGCCCCCATTCAGCTGATGTATGTACAGCCTGCCCCTGGGCCACACCAGAACAAGTGAAGTTAGATCTGGGGGAAGGAAAACCTTTCTGACAGTCAAGAGATGGCCCAAAGTCAGGGGAGCTGCCTGGCTTCCTCTTCTTCCTCATGGCCTTCCAGCAGAAGCCAGGTGGTTGCTCATAGGGGCAACTATCTGGGGCTGTTGGGCTAGACCAGACAGCCATTGAAGTTTCCTCCAACCTCTGCAAAGTCTTTCTGGTCTGATGGATACTTGCGCTATGCTGTTAGAGAACCTGAGAATTTGGGGACAATTCCACATCACAATATGACTAACCAACCAAATAAACAAAGCCCGCAGCTCAATAGCAGCACAGACTCTACGGATATTTTAGTGAATAGATTTTTTAAAAACTTCACCATCCAAAAAATCATCATCCTTTTTAGACCCCACTGAATCTTAATTAATCTCTATAAATAAGAGCAGGTCCATCAATACATAGGTCTTGGACAGATGTCACACATATACAGCGAACTGAGCTACATTGTAGCCACGAGGATGAACATGGGCTTGACTGTCTGGGAAATGGACAAGCCTGGGGAATGTCTGTGACTCTCAAAAACCCCAAGCTTCTTTCTGAAATAAAGGCCTATCATTTTCATACCAAAATTCTTCTGGGATTGTCCAAGGGCTGCGTGAGCCATGGAACACTAATTTCCTCAGAACTGGAATGGTCACCCAAAGGCAATGGAGAAACCCATGGTGGGCGTAAGCGTATAATACACCAGCACATTACAAGTGAGGACGTGTGAAAAAGGAAGGTAAAAGATGTCATCAAGGAAACAGATCCAGGAAAAAGAGAATGGGTTGGTCATGGGGTGACAGTGAGGAGGGCATGCCTATGGTACAGGACAGCCTGCATGCTTCACTGGGAACCTCACAGTTCAAGAAAAGTGGGCAGAGCACACTCTCCTGGAGCAAAATTTATGGACAAAAGCAGCACAAAATAGACAGGCGGGATGGCACCTGGTGTCTGTATCATGGCAGGGAAGACCCACATAAAAGGTGTTTGAGCATCAATAGCTTTTGTTCTCTTATTCACTAATTAAAGAAGCCCATGTCTACCTGCTGCCACAATAGTCAACTCAGAAACAAAGTTGTTCATTTAAAGCCATAATCTTGTCTCCTAGATATATGGTCTTAAAAAAGGATTCCTGGATGACAAAATAACTGCGTATTCTATGACCCCCCAAAAAAGTTAAATTGAAAAATGCTAAGCACTTCTGTGAAACAGAAACCATTTGTACTGGATGGCAAAGGTGAAAAACTTAGCCTCCGCTCACATTTCTGTTTTGGTTGGAAGGCAATTCACAGATGCAAAAATCATTCACTAACATCACGCCGCCCCCACCCCCGCCCGGCTCAAATGTGCCGGAAAAATGTAATAAGGCCAAGCCTCGAAGCAAACACGCTGGAAAACTGGTTTGTTCTGGATACGCCACGGCCTTTGCCCTGCACCGCACCTCACCTCAGCCCCTTCCTTGGGCTCCACCCTGGCCTCCCGGCCTCTCTCCATTCTACCATCTCCTCAGCGCGCCTGGGCGCACAGATCTTTCTCTTCTCACCCAACTCTTACTTTGCATACACTTTCATGCGGCCTAGCTAATTCTCCATTCTTCATCAACAAGTAGCTCTGCTTGGTCTTGACTCCACAGAACACCACGCCCCAGTGACAGGGACCCCCTGGGTGGCCTTTTCTCCATCCCATCACCTTCCAACTTCCTTTTTGGTGTTGTCTTCCCCCGTTAGACTCTCAGAGCCCCGAGGGCAGGGACTGTCTTCTTCTTATCCGTAACCCCATCACTTAGCACACAGTAGGTACATCTTCATTGAACTGAATATGTTCTGACTCAAAAAAAAAAATGAGCCATCTAGATATTTCAGTAGAAAGGGATTTGATAAAAAGGATGTTTTTAAAAAGTAGATTCTAGACAGAAGGATCTTGGGGAGTGGTAGGCATTTACTATAGTATATCCAAATAATTCTTGGATGTTGCAAGGATATAAAGACCAAATCCTTAAGGCTTAAAACAAATAATGCCCTTAGCTTTACCTCCTCTATAGGGATAAGGGGGCACGTTTATCCCATTTAGACACCAGAAATGTGCTAAAAAGAAAAATAAAGGAAAAACCTCTTCTTATGGAAGAAAGCCAGAGGGTATTTTGGTTTGTTTGTTAGGTAAAGAAGATTTTAGTTTATAAGGTCTCACCCAATGGACTTCCATGGCACCAAACTATAAATTCATCCCTGTTGGAAAGAGGGATCCCTGCCAACCTTTGGGACCTGTGACTCCAGAAGCAGATACAGGCTCTAAAGCTAAAAGCTTATGCCATTTGTTACCACACAAAAGCATTTCCTGTCCCCTCACTATTAAACTTCACTGCTCAGATATTCAATTTTAAGGCAGAATAGCAAAGAAACAACTTGGTATTTTATAAATTTTTACCATATTTTTTGATTAAAAATAAATGTTATATTGTGGTTAAGGACATTTCAAATGCTATTTAAGAGCTTCTCTCCACATAATTAAATAAAGCAATCAAACATGCAAATTTAATGACATTCTCTACCAATTAAAGGGACAATCAACAGATAATAAGCTGTTTTATGGTTTTAACTTATGGGAGTGCATTTATTTAAAGGGTAGAGAGTGTTGAAATCAGATGCAAACTTTCGTGGGTAGCTTAGGCAACAGAAAAATGTTAACTATTTAAAAGCTAGTTGAAAGAAATTATACCTCACTGCAACAGATGTAGTTGATTATAAGGCTTATACATGTACCCTAAATTTTTTTAAAAAGCAACTAAGATTTAAGCCATATCTCATAGAATTCATGAGTATTCAAATTTATCATCTGCCCATTTTCCTAGCTTTAAAAATTTATTTCTGGCCAGGTACCCACAAGGAGGAAAAAGAGAAAACAAAACACGGTGCTTGGCCTGCTTCCCTTGGAGTCATGTGGCTCCCAGATGCTTCTCAGCAGCCCACACTGGCTTCAACAGTGTTTAAACAACTGATATTGTGCACTCACTGCACTGAAGACATACAGTGACATCAACAACAACAGCGACACAAAAAACCCAACCTCAGAAGCAGCACAGACCTTCTGGGTCTTTTTAATAATAAAAGAATTAAAACACAAACACCCTCCCTGCAACACACTCACAAAATATCAGCAAACTCAAATTCTCCAACCAACCCTACTGAGACTTCTTGAGAGCAGATGTCACAGCAATCAGGCCAGAGTTCCCGCCATACTGAAGTCTTTTACAGAAGCACAGAAGATGAACGTGTTTTTATCGTTTGGGGGCACCGGAAAATGACAGTGAGAAGCCTTGGTTTCTTCACTCACATTCCATACTCCCTGATTCCTCCTGAAGGTAAAACTCTGCCTTCAGAGCATATTCCAATTCAACATCTAGGCATTGACCTTGGTTTCCAAGAACATCCCCAGCAGGGCTGAGTAGCTCCAGGCTTCTCTTATGAAAACTATGCCATACAATGGGCACGATAGGGTTATCTACAAAGAGCTCACCATGGCTGTACAATTCAGAGCAACATATACAGGCTAACATCTTAGCCTTGTGACCCATTGGGGATTCAATCATTCCACCTGCTACAGGATACCTAGATACATGTGCCTTCCTCACTGGGTTCAGGTAAAGTGATTTAACCAAATAAGCCTCTCTTTCTTCCTACCTCCCCATTAAGGAATGGTCTGAGGCAAGGGTGGGGAACCTGAGGCCTTAAGGCCACATGTGGCCATCTAGGTCCTCAAGTGCGGCCTTTTGACTGAGTCAAGGGCCCACTTGTGGCCTAAGGGCTTGGGTCCAATCCATACCAATGCAATCTATGAACATTTATTGAGGATCCTGCTGAAACACATTCAAGCATAAAAGAAACACTGCTAATATTTAACATGAAGCGAGCTGTCAAAAATGTAGTCAGCAGTGAAAATGCTATGATACAAGTGAAATTACTGAGTGTGATGTTGTCTCTGGAGATGATGAGCCCTTCTGCGATGACATCCTCTCTCTTAGCAACAAACAACTTCTGTCACATTATGTTCATGTCATGGAGGCCGTACACAAGTCAATGGGATTAAAATGGGTCTAATGTCGATGAGGAGGAGGAAGAGAATTTGTCCATCAATCCCAAAATGAATTCTTGAATAGAAAGGTTTGGTGGGAATGGAATGGCTGCTTCTTTTTTGAAAACAAATGAAATTTACATGGCTTGATATGAAGGACTTTTTTCAATAAGAATGATACTATTCCTCTGTTATAAAATACCCTCAGTCACGCAGAGCAGGACAGCTTACAAATAGAAATAATAATCTGTTGTTGAAGCCCACTGTCCATGAACAGGCAGGCCCATTGAAGCACCCAGCCCAATGCAAAGCACACAGTAGGAGCTGCTGATTTGGAATGAAAGCTGGTCTGCTCAGTCTGCATTTCTAGCTGACTGTCTACCAAGGAACCTGACATCTAGTCATGGAATGCCTTTCAGCACATGAGGAAGAAGAAAGCATCAGCAAAATGTGAAAGAACCTACCAGAGGCAAGAGAAATCATTTGAACGTGACAAAAACAAAATTCACTAGTAATCAAAGTATACAGCACTTTCACGTCAGTCTCCTTCCCTCTCAGTCTCTACTGATTCTTGCTTGCATTTATCAGAGGCCAAGCGGGCAATTATGAACCCCTAAAGACGCTTCTCATTTCTAGGTATCTTCCATTTATTTCTTTATTTGGGGTTAATTCAGCTGATGGTTTGGGGGTCACCAGACCCTAAATGTTAAGTTTCTGCATTTTTATTCATGTTTCCTAGGAAACCAGTGTGAGTCACGGACCCAAAGTTGAGACACTGCTTTAAAGATATTGAACCAAACGGCGAAGAAAAGTCTTGAATGCTTGCTTCTCTGGCCAGACTAAAATGCTAGCACATGGACTGCCTACCACTGCTGGAGAGAGGCTATGGAGACTGTTTTTCTCTTTGGTTTTCAGATTCTCAATGTCAGGAGGTCTATGATGCACACATCAGGGCTGGGTCTCCTCCACAGAAGCCTAAGTGAGCCCTCACAACCAAGGAATTCCAAAAGCTAGAGCTCTTAGGGACGGTTTCCAGTGCTCTCACACACCAGCCTTCACAAGCACATTTTTTTTTTTACTTTACAGACATGACTCATGCCATGTTGAATGTGAAGAAATGACAGCCAGAATTCTGGTTGCTTGTTTCATTTCTGAAGGTGGAATGCGATATGGCTGGCAGTAACTTCACTAAAATGCATTTGATCCTAGAGGTCCCAGGCATATTTACATATATATAGATATCTATATCTCTATCTATCTATCTATATATGTAAAGAGAGAGAGAGAGAGAGAGAGAGAGAGAGAGAGAGAGAGACAGAGACAGAGAGACAAAGTGCAGCAGGAGGGTATCAAGCTTCATTCTTTCAGAAGGCGTCAGCTGGGAGTATCAGCTTCCTAAGAGTATTTAGTTGCTTGCTTTAAAGCCATGATTAATAAGAACGGACAGGTCTGATGGTACTTATTGACTCACAAAATGTCAGTGATAGATCTAAGCTCTCATCACTAGCTGCTTCGGCAAGCACTACCACCGGGTAGAGCCAAGACCCTCAGTGTGATGGGAAAGAGAAGCTCACATTCCTTCTAAAGTCATTAAACTTGCTCACATTCAGGCCTTCATTTGCTCTACTGGGGTCAGTATGTGTAGGCTGCAGCATGTTACCAACAAGGGAGATGGGCTCAGTGAGTGACAAGAAAGCCACTATGCTAGACATAGATGACCCACACACATGTGAATGCCCATACATGCACACATGCGTACACACACACAGACACACACGCACACACACGCACACACACACAACTCTGATAGGCTTTCTTCTTCCTTGATTCATTGTTTTATGGGACCTTGCTTTTTCTTAGTCAGGGGTCAGTTTTGAGCACAGTTTGTCTTAGGCGGAGAAGATATTTCAGGTGGGAAAAAGGCTACAGAGGGAGGTGAACAGCATTGAATGGCAAGCGAAACATGACTAAGGACGTCCAATGAGGGTCACCTTAACTCTCACCTTCCAATCATTATAGCAAGTGACTATTACATGGGCAGGGTCCAAAGGAAGCACTTGGAGAGTTTTGCTCATTTGTGTCATGCGTAACCATACACAGAGTCATTCTGTGTAATGGTATCCATGTCGTGAGATTTTAATCCTAGGTAATAATAAGTTCTCCCTCAGATTTACCTAGTGCTTTGCAGTTTAGAAAACCCTTTTGCCACAATTCTGGGAGGGAACTAACAAAAGATACACACCCCTCCAAACACAAATTCCAACCTCAGTCTATCCTTAGTCGGTTTGTCTATAAAAACCCCCTCCCCTCCCAGAGCTAACAGCTAGCTGTAGGCCCCCTGGATGTGCTAATGTACCAAGTGGCAGTTACTACATCCGCTTCTGATGGCTTCTCAAAAGTCCAGACAAAACTTGAAATGTTGGTTGCTTTTACCCTGTTTCCCATTAAGAGAGCCCATGATCAGTTTGGAACTATGGACACGTGGCTTTTATGTAATTTCCTTAACCTTGATATGCCACATTTGGGAGGAGTGACCTACATAAAAGTCTTTCCTGAAGTCCAATATTCTTGGGATATAAAACCCTACTTTCTCTCTTTAAGACTCTGCCTATGCGCATGGTCAGGAGCTAGAAATTTTCTCAAGAAAGGCAGGCAACCTAAATGAATCTCAACAGTCATTCTTTTCTTAAAGCAAACACCAACAATGTTCTGTAGATAGTACGTGGGCCTCCGATGTTCTGGGCACACTATTGGACGCATGTCCAAATTAGATACCATTAAAAATTATTTTATATATGATGGTTTGGGTCTGAGGTGGTTTACATAGAAATGTCATTTTTAAAAAGAACTTGTCTCTTTGAACAATGATAGGAAAAAATATAAGCCATTTCTCTCTTTTTCTTTTATTGTTGAATAAGGATAAGAAAAAATGCAAGAAAAGCTTATAAAACTTAGTCAAATTTTATTTGTTACTTTCATTTCACAAAATTGGAATGTGTCTAAATGGTACTTTCACATACTATGCAATCCCAACCATCAAGGTCTGCCTATTTATTTCCCCAAGATCTATTTTTGTGGACTTCTCTTTTCCTGTATTTCTCCCAGGATTGTTCATGGCCACTTAAGGAATCCATTCACATTTTATTATTCTAAACAAATGTTCACATTTTATAAATATACAGGAAATCACGAGGAAGCCTCAGGTCAAATAGCTATGTATCCTTTCTTCTGTGGACAGATCATTCTGCCTGCATCTCCCATGATGGGTTACGTGTTGGGCTCTGTTTTCTACCAATGACCTTCCCCCACTCCCCAAACAAAAATGGGGCCAGAGGACACATATACTCTAACATGCAATTATTAGATTTTTCTACACTGATAAAGAACAGCTTCCCAATATGTCAAGCCAAGCTGCGCAGAACAGAAGCCCAAATAAAGAAACAAGCAAGTTCCTGCATTTGTTTGCCATTTGATTCACGTCAGAATGTCAATATAAAAAAATCTTCATATTCATTTTTATTAACCATTTTATGGATAGATGAGCAATTAAATCAAAAAGGATTCAATTTTCTAGTATATAAAAATAAATTGTGATCTGATACACAGGATTGGACTAGTAATAATGACTGACATCAGTAGTTTAAAGTTTGCGAAGCTTTCATGAGCCTCTCGACAGCCCTGGATTTAATGCAGGCTTTACTGTAGGTGAGATAGTGGTCACTGGAGGCAGGATGGGAGCCCAGGTCTTCCTGACTTGAAGCCAACACTCTCAACTGTTCAGCCTTACAGGAATGGATTCCCCTTTGACCTCTAGCCACTGGAGCTGCCGGACGCAGCTACGTACGAGCCCTATCTCCGTGCCCACTGCCCATCCTTACGCCCATCCTTCTCGATTCTCCTCCCCCCTCGTCATCCCCCCAATGTCCTGCTCCAAACCTGCTTGTCCCTTCCCCCGTGCTCTCCCTGCTCTATGATGGACAAAATTCCTTTTATCTTAAACCTGGTTTCTTACTCCTTTCATCTTCTGGCACTGATTGACACACGGCTCCTTCCTGATGACGCTGCTTTCCTCAATACCTTTTCTAGTGCTGGCTCCATTTTCTCTTGTACCCACCCCCCAAATCATAGGTCAGAGTTAGTGGGAAAGTCGATTGAATCCTCCTTGCTCCCCTCTGCCATTTCCAGACTCTTCCCTTTTCCACTAACTACCATGTTACAGTTTCTCTTTCTTTGAGACATAAACTATGTAAGTTTATCACCCAATCCAGATCCCGATGGCTGTCCCTGACACATCCCAGGATGTTCTCTTCCTTCCTCAGTGAATGCGGTGCCTGGCTCACAGGCTCTCTCTTCATTCTAACTTTTGCCCTCATATCAGGGGACTTCAATATATAGAGATGCTTCCTCAGATATCCCAACTATCCAAACTGACTCACTCTCCCTGACCTTCTTTTCCACTCCACCTTAGCTATTCCCAGAGATGGTCTATCCTTTAACTTGGCCCAAATTGTTCCATTTCCATGTTAATGAAATCCAAAATTCCTTTGCTTGATCACAACCTTTTATCATTCCTTCTTTCCCTCTGCCACAGGGCCCCTCACCCTGTTCTGTGTGTTCACTGTAACCTCCAATCTGTCCACGTGACCTGAACTGAAAAGTCCTTCCCTGGGCAATCGCCCTCACACCAGCTCTACTCCCCTCCCTCCAATATTTCAGTCCTTTGGTGAATCGGTCCCCTACACTCAAGCCCATCACTGACCACCAACCCTAGATTACTACCACCACCTGCCTTCCTTGTTCTTATTCCTAAGCTGTCAAATGGAGGTATGGAAACATCATCAAACTGTGTTCATTGGATCCACTAGAAAATTGTTAAGCAATTTCAAGTGGGTCCTCCCCACAGCAAGGCGATCCTTTTACCCCTTCCCAAAGGATTCGCTATCACCATCCCCACAGCACCTATTTGGAACCTTTTCAATCTTAGTGAAGTGACCTCTGGCACCTCATGGCACCCTGACTCCTTACCTTCTCTGTTGAGGATCTTGCCTCATACTTTGTAGAAAAAAGCTGAGGTCCTTCATTGAGAGATATCTCTTTTCCCCTCTTCACCTCATATCACTTGAACATCTTCCCATGGTCTCTTCCTTAACTCCTGTCTCACCTGAAGAGTTGGCCTTTTACTTGCCAAAGCCAAGCCTGCACATGAACTCTTGATCCTATTCAATCCTATTCTCTCCAGAAGAATCATCCTCTCTCTCTCTCTCTCTCTCTCTCTCTCTCTCTCTCTCTCTCTCTCTCTCTCTCATCTATTCTACTGGCTCCTTTCCCTGCTGCTTACAAAGCTATCCTAAAACAAAAATTAAAAAAAACCTCTTCACTTGATCCTACCATCCCCATGAGTGTTTGCCCTATATCTTTCCTCCCCCTTCCAGTGAAACTGCATGAGAAAGCTGTATGGAGGAGGTACCTCCATTTTCTCTCCTGTCCCTTGTGTCTGTTTCTAACATTCACAAGGGATTTCATTTCTGGCTTACATTTCACACTGAGCTGTCCCCCTGGACACTGTTGACCGCCCTCTCCTGGATACGTCCTCTCTGGGCTTTTGTGATGCTGTTATCCCTGGTCTTCCTCAGCAGCCTTTTGCAGAATCTTCCTCCAGGTTATATCCACTAACTGTGGGTGGTCCTCAAGGCTCAGTCCTGGGCTCTCTTCTCGCTTCCTTTCATTTAAATTTAAATTAAATTTGAGTAGGTTGGTAAGTTTCCTAGACAACCACACCAGCCCCTTTGGACAGAATGCCCTTCTCGTCCTCACTGGAGTCACTTCTGCTTATATCTTAAAAATTTCATACTTGGAAGCTTCTGATCCATTTTGGACTAATTTCTGCCACAAAATAGCGGGTGTTAATGGATCACACCTCTCTTTTTTCTATATCTTTTGGAATACACTTCCCAAAACCCAGGGCCCACATCAGGTGAGGCTTGGGTTTTCTCTCCCTCCCTTAAATGAGAGCCAGAGTGTTACAATGGAAAGGTGGATGTATCTGGAGTCCAAGATCCTGTTTTTAAAACTTGCCACTCTGGACCTGTAGGACCTTGGGCAAGTCACTTGACTTCCTTGGATGTCAGTTTCCTTACCTGTGAAATGAAGAGAGTTTGGACTAGATGGCCTCCTCAGTCCCTTGGAAGGCCCAGTTCTCAATCTATAGCTCTAGGAACCTGAGCAAGTGGCCCCTTGTTCTTAAGTCTCCTCTGGTCAAGCCATTAGACACTAGTCTCTGTGTCTTTACCTCACCTTTCTAATATTGCTATGATCCATATCATGGGACCCTCACAAGAAGGTAGTCAGGGTTCAAAAGGAGCGCTGTTTACCTCCAGAGGCCTTGCAGACATCTCAGATGCCACCTGCCCAGACCAAAGGCAGGCTCTCTCTTCCCACCTTTCCTATTGCTTCTCATTCCCCCAGTGACCCAGGCACACAGCCTCGGGGTCATCTTCTGCTCCTCCTTCTCACAGCCCCCAATCTGGCCATTTCTGGCTCAGTGAGATCTCTCATCTACCTGCCTTCTCTTCACTCCCAGTCACAACCCTTGATCACACTTTTGTCACCTCTTGGATCAGAGGTGTCAATTATGTGGCACAGTGCAACATTCCTGAGGGCAGCCTGAATCAGATTAAATGTAATCTGTAAATATTTACAAGAAAATAAAAATACAATAAAACATAAATAACATTTTCAAACTAAGGCAATATATGGTCCACAGGGATCCTCCTGGATGGATTCTGGCCCATGTTTCTATTTGAGTTTGCACCAAACACTTCTAACTGCTGTCTCTACTTTCGGTCCCTGCCCACCTCCCACTCCAATCCACCTCACACTCAGCTACAAAGTGTGAGATTTCCTAGAGCCTAAATCTGGCCACATTATCCCTCTTCTTGAACCCCCCAATGGTTCCTTCTCCCCTTCAGCATCCCTCTCTTTACAGCCTGGCTTCTTCCTGCCTTTCTAGCCTTCCCGGACTTTTCTCCAGTGACACCAGACTCTCCTTGATGTTGCGTGAGCATCATGTAGTCCCTCCCCTCTCTGTACCTTGTATTAGCTGGCCCCCATGACTGCAATGCCCTTTCCTTCCATCTCTGTCTCCTAGTTTCCCAGGCTTCCTTGAGCAATCAGCTCAAATCCCACCATGGACAGAAAGCCTCTCTCTGGGTACCCCGGCATCTCATGCCGGCCCCTTGGGTGATATGGTGACCTTCCACCTATTTTGTATACTTTGAACATGTATACGATGGCTCCCCACAAGAATGCCAGCTCTTTAGGGGCAAAGGGCTGGTTTTGGCCTATCTTTGTACCCCCAGCTCTCAGCACAGAGTAAGCATCTGACTGGTGAAAAGACTACAAGTATATCCCAAAAGGGCTGTACACCCCAAAGGAGAAGGAAAACTTGTAAAGTGATATATGATGCGTCAAATATTCTAGCATGTTCTAGTCCCATGATCTTTATGGTGCTCAGTGTTGATGCCTAATCTAATGACTGACAAAAAGGTAAGAGTGTCAGAAGGAAGAGGTCCAGCCAGCCCAAGTCTCCAAAGGAGACCAAGGGCCAAGTGGCCTGGAAGAAGAGACATGAGGAACAGGCATTCTGATGTGGCCACGAGTGCTGTGATCTGGAGGAGGAGAGAGGGGCAGAAATGACTGGTTCCTGTGCCAGGAAGTGTGGCCACCAAGGACTCTATAGTACAATAGGCCATGTGATCGTGCTCTTTGTTTTTCTTCTAGACGCAGTAACTAAGCAGGCACACACCAAGTGCCAGTGGGCCTCCCTTCCAGGGAGAGGCAATAATCGATGAATGAACGAATGACAAAACATCTCATAAGCACTCACTATGAGTCACCATGCACTGTGCTAAGTGCTGGGGACACAAAGACAAAAACCACACAATCCTCACCCACACCCAGACTCTAACTGGGGAGACACACACATTGGAGATTCGGTTACAAGGTAAATGGAAAGGTCCACCGGCTATCGGACAGCAGCCCTGGGGATCTGGGCAGCTCAGCAGCAGGAAAGGCTATTGTATAAAAATACAAGGGCCTGTGAGCCCTCAGGAGAGAGTGACAGCACAGAAGGCTGGGGGGCTTCAAATGAACAAAAAGACTGCAGGCGCTGAGCAGCAAAGGGAACAGTCATGTCTGTTCTACAAGGTAGGGTCTGGGTGCGGGAGGGAGGCTGGGTCCCCTGGGGATAGGACCGGGAGAGGGGATTGGGAGTCAGTCTGGAAAGGGGGAGAGGGGAAGGGCATCGACTGGTGCCCACTCTCCTTGGCTTCCCATTCTGGAGACACTGGAGGACGATGCTTTCAGCTCTACTGGCTGTTTTCACGGCTCGTGCTGACAGAGAAGAAGGGAGTTTGTGGGTGTTGACAGGTGACAGGATGGAGGTAGTGCAGTGGCTCAGGCTGCTGCCAAGGAGAGAGAAGCCTGGAAGGTGAGGGTCACACAAGGGCCAGCTCACACTTGCTTTGCTGCTCACTCCATCTTCACCAGATTCTGAGCCTGTTCCAATTGGTTTTGGAGGAAAACTTGCAACTCCTGAGGAGGTGGCTGGGACCAGAGCATCGGAGACATTCAGACTCTTCTTGAACCTCTGGAATCAGCCAGGCCTGTCTCCTGACCACTAAGTGGGGTCCTCGATGGCAGCTGTGGAAGACAATTCTTCACATTAAGCTCCCTGAGGGCAGGGACTGTCTTCTTCTTGGTTGTATCTCCATCACATAGCACAGTGCCTGGCACATAGTAGGCACTTAATAAATGTGTACTGACTATTGCTCATCTTTGTGGTAAAGCCTTTGGGACTTGCTGATATGGCAACCAAGTGGAGGTATGGACCCTCTCTGCCTCTTGACGCCCCACACTTCAGACACCTTCATTCAGGGGACAAGTTTTGGCCAGGTTCAGACACTTGGAAAGAAGGTGTTTTGTGATGTTTTTCCACTCCAATCTGTTGATACTGGAAAAGAAGTGGGGTACGTCTCTCTGTGCTCTGGCCTATTAAGGAAAATGGCAGGCTCTGAGATTTAGAGCTGCTGGAGAGGTCATGTAGTCCAGACCCCTCATTTTACGGATAGGGAAACGCAGGCCCAGACAGGGAAGGTGTCTTGCCCAAGGACACAGTTTTGAGATTTGAACCCAGGTCCCCTGAGCTTAAATCTAGGATTCTTCACTGTACCAGAGTTCCTAAATGAGATCAAAAAAATGACTCAAGGAGGAAACTCAGAAGGGAGGAAAAGACAATGACAGAGAAGGATGAGAAGAGAACCGGCCTCCAGAGCCGGGCAAAAGTCAAGGTACATTCTGGGGAACATGGGGCGCGCCATACTCTGGAGAACCAATACCGATGACTGCGATTGTGACGATGGCACTTACAGGTGCTTTGCAAACATTACCCTGCTTGATCTTCACACCAGTCTTGAGAGGGGAAGGCAGAAGGAAGATGTGCTGGGGCACTGACTGTCATGGTGGAGGGACAGAGGAGCCCCGCCAAGGGGGCCACAGGCCTGACATATTAAACAAAAGGCACGCTGCCATCTTAGAATCCGAATGGGAAATGTGGCACCCCATTCGTCCTCTGCCCTGCAGACCACGCCGAAAACATGGTCACTTAGGGGTGCCCCACTTTCAGAGAGACATTGACAAACTGGAACAGAGCTAGAAGAAGGCAACCAGGATGATGAAGTGATAGGAGATTTTACCATGTGAGCTATGGTTAATGTACCTGGGGATGTTGAGATTGCAAAAGGGAAGATTTAGTAGGGAAACAATGGATGTTTTCCAGTACCAGAAAATCTGCCATGTGAAAAAGAGATTAGTCTTATTCCCTCGGGCATGACAGGCCCAAACAGAAATCAATCACAGGATGGTGGGGGTGGGGGGTAGACTTTGGCTAAATTTAAGAAACAACTTCCTCACAATTAGAGTCATCTGAAGACAGAATGGGCTCCGGAGCCCTAAGTGTCCCCCATCACTGAAGACAAAGCCCTGGCTGCTGTGTGAGCATCTATCAGGAACCCTGCAGAGCAGAGTTAGGGCACGTGACTGAGTGAACTCTAAGACTCCTTCTCACTCTTAGATTCAAGCTTTCTTAATTCTTATTTTGAAAATACTAACTGGAGAGTAAAATTGAGGCTGTCACAATGTGACTCATTACAGGTTACTGGAGCCGAACAATGTAGAGCAGATAAAAGAACAGACATCAACACCGAACCTTATCATTTCTGGAGGGAGTTTAAGGATGTAAATCAGTGAGCACACCAAAATGGAGAGACCAAGAGAAACCCCTCAGCCAGCAAACCTATAGTCTCTTTCCTAAACAGAGAGATGGGAGAGCCAAGAGTAACACAAAACTGAATACAGACTTTTTCGTAAAAATCCTACAGGGTGATAGGTGGCACAGTGGATGGAGCACTAGACTTCGAGTCAGGAGGACCTGAGTTCAAATACTGCCTTAGACACTTACTAGGTTAAGTGAGTAAGTCACTTAACCCCTGCCTGCCTTGGTTTCCCCAGCTATAAAGTGGGGATAATAATAGGATTTATCTTCTGGGGTTCCTGGGGGATCAAATGAGATAAGCAACATTCTTTTTGTAAAATCTATTTAATATTTTTAGTTTTTAGCATTTTCACAAGAGTTTGAATTACAAATTTTCTCTCCATTTCTACCCTCTCCCCCACTCCAAGATGGCATATATTCTGATTGCTCCTTTCCCTAGTCAACCCTCCCTTCTGTCACCCCACTCCCCTCTATCCCCTTTTCCCTCACTTTCTTGTAGGGCAAGATAGATTTTTATGCCCCATTGCCTGTATATCTTATTTCCTAGTTGCATGCAAAAACTTTTTTTTGAACATCTGCTTTTAAAACTTTTTCCAAATTCTCTCCCCTCTTCCCTCCCCACCCACCCTCCCTAAGGATAAGCAACATTCTAATGCACATTGCAAACTTTTGAGCACCCTATAAATGGCATTATTATCTCATGGAGCAGGATGGAGATGTTTATAAGCAGGATTGCATGATTAAGAAAAAAAAGGAGAAGCCATGAAGGGAGGACAAGAGTGAAGAGAGAAACCCATCCAAGCAAAATCCTTCTGACCCTTCCTAAGGTGGAGCCTAAGAAGATGACAAGCAGAAGAGGACGAGAAAGACATGAACCTTCTGTGATAAACTCTCTCTCCATCCGTGAAAGAGGAGCCGCCACACCTGGACTCCCATACCACAGAGATGCTCTGAGAGCAGCAGACAGGGCACCAATGAGAGGGAAGGGAAGAAGTGGGCAGGCAACATGCAGCTCACCTGGAGGCCCCGGGCCTCTCTGAGCCTCCTCTGCCAAGTGCAGATGCCTCCATCCCCAGCACAGGTTCTCACCCTGGACGTGTCCCGCCCCCCGCAGACCAGGCCTCAGATTGGCCGATGCTTCCCAGGAAGTCCAAGCCAGCCATGTCTTCACTCCCACTTGTCCAGGATTTCTCTCCCATGCCCCCTGTGTGGACACCTCCAGCAAAATGTAAGCTCCTTGAGGGGCTGTCTTTCTGTTTGTGTATCTCCAGCCCTTAGCACAGTGCCTGTACACAGCAAGCACTTAATAAATGCTTGCTGCCTTGACAGAGAAGGTTTGACATGGATGGTGACAGTCCTGAGGCATTAAAGGATCTATTCTCGAGGTATCTGAAAGAGGCGGAGATACCAAAGGTAGGGAAGGTACTTTAATGTCACCAAAAAAGTCACCAGAAGAACTACAAACTGACCAGAACTGACCAGAACCAGTCAGTGCACTGACTTCCCATTCTCCAAGACCCCAGGGGCGTGCCTGATGAGAGCATGAGAAGCACTATTTTACCCCTGGGATGGAAATAGCACTGGAAAGAATATGCAATCCCACTGTGCTTCCTGGTCCTGCTGACCAGAATGATCCTGTGACCAGGATGACCCTGCCGACCATACTGACCCTGCTGCCTATACTGACCCTGCTGACCAGAATGACCCTGCTGCCCATACTGACCCTGCCACCAATACTGACCCTTCCAACCATACTGACCCTGCTGTCCATAATGACCCTGCTGACCATACTGACCCTGCCAACCATACTGACCCTGCTGTCCATAATGACCCTGCTGACCAGGATGACCCTGCCAACCATACTGACCTGTCTGACCAGGATGACCCTGCAGACCATACTGACCCTGCTGTCCATAATGACCCTGCCGACCATACTGACCCTGCTGCCTATACTGACCCTTCTGACCAGAATGACCCTGCCGACCAGAATGACCTTGCTGACCAGGATGACCCTGCAGACCATACTGACCCTTCTGACCAGAATGACCCTGCTGTCCATAATGACCCTGCTGACCAGGATGACCCTTCCAACCATACTGACCCTGCCAACCAGAATGACCCTGATGCCCATACTGACCCTGCTGCCCATACTGACCCTTCCAACCATACTGACCCTGCCAACCAGAATGACCCTGCTGCCTATACTGACCCTTCTGACCAGGATGACCCTGTTGTCCATACTGACCCTGCAGACCATACTGACCCTGCTGTCCATAATGACCCTGCTGACCAGAATGACCCTTCCAACCATACTGACCCTGCTGACCATACTGACCCTGCTGCCCATACTGACCCTTCCAACCACACTGACCCTGCTGTCCATACTGACCCTGCCAACCATACTGACCCTGCTGCCCATAGTGACCCTTCCAACCAGAATGACTCTACTGCCCATACTGACCCCGCTGACCAGGATGACCTTTTCGGGGGGGCGAAGCCCACCTGGAGAGCTCTAAATCTCAGTTCACTTTCTCTTGATAGCCCAGAATCATTTTAGGGGAACTTTGAAAAAAGGGCAAGTCTGGGTCTTATTTAGAATTCTTATTAGTCAAATAAAAAAAGCAAAAGAAACCATTTTTCATCTAGAGGGTATATTAAAATTAAAGGCCAACCAGCCACCACTCCTTGTGCAAGGCAGCTTGGGGGTGTCATTGTGCACAAAGCCCTCAACCTAGAGACAGGAAGACCTGAGTTCAAAGTGCAGCCTCAGACTCTAACTAGCTGTGCTACCTTGGGCAAGTCACTTACCCTCAGATCTCTCATCCATGAAAAGGAGATAATAGTAGCAGTACCCGCCTCCCAGGAGTGTTGTGAGGGCCGAATGAGATGCTAATAGTAAAGCATTGAGCGTAGTGCCTGGCACATAACTAAGTGCTATAGAAACGGTTGCTTTCATTATCATTATTAATATATGTCTGCTGAATTGGACTGAAGACTAAGACAAAACAGACTGCAGAGGATAAATAAAATAAGGTGACTCCAAATTTTGGCAGACCAGCATATTTCAAAGAGGAGAATAGCCTACAAATAATCAGACGTGAAGCCCCCCAAAATAGTGACATGAAAAGAGAAGGATGACGCCCAGGGTCTGACTTGAGTCTACACTGTCAGATAAAAGGGAGAGACATACCCAGAATCCAACAGTGGTCAGGTCAGATACCTGGCGACTGGAATACATTCTGAATAAAAAGCCAATCAAAATGGCTTTCACCTATTTTTATTAAAATTAGAGAAGGGCTAAGTCTTGATTATGCATGGGAGGGACTTATTTACAAAGTACACTGGAGGCTGTAAACACCTAGTGGAGAAGTCTAAATGGGAGTGAAAGAGAAGGAATGCTTAGTCTTCATCCATCACCCACAAAAACCCCTCCACCCTGGAGCCTATTTTATGAAGGGAAAAAACCCTCCAAAGGAAACTGTGGAAACCTCATCACTGGAACCATTAAAAACCAGATGGTCCGGGGTAGCAGGAAATACTCACAAGAGACCAATCCTTTAGAAGGTGGAGGCCCTGACAGGAGGGCCAAGCTGGCTTTCTGCATCTCTCCTCTGAAAGGATTAGGGTTTCCTTGCATTTCTAAATCCTTCCATTCAAAAGACAAAGCAGTGGGCCAATGTGTAGTAAGTATGTGCTTGCTTACTTGGCCCTTTGAGGGATCTGCTCTCAGGGAGCTGACAGTCTAGGGACGAACCCAGGTTGCATCACCTTAAAATGAAACTAACCATGGCAGCTTGCATCAAACGAGAAGCAGGACAAAAATACTCCAAGAGGAAGTGATTCCTTTGGGCCAGGGGAGCCACGGAGAATCCATGGAGGGACTCTGGGCTGGCACCTGGATCCTGCAGGGCATCTTGCCTATAGATGAGGAGAGTTTCAGATTAGGGAAAGAAAGAGCCTTCTAGATGGCAGGAACGGCCTGAGCCACACAGAGACAGCAGCAGCATTGTACCCAAGGCACATGGGTTCACCAGTGTCTCAGGGCAGAGGCTCACACAGCCAGTGGGGGAGAGGATGCTGGGTCTGCTCCACAAGGCATGTGCAGGACACCTCAACTGGAGCATCTGGGGGAACTCCTCCCTCGGCCTCTTCTCACCGAGCATCTGACCTTCACGTTCTGGCCCTTGCTCACCTCAATCACTGGCCTTCTCCTCTGGGTCCTTGCCAGCATCCATCCCAGTCTGGAGATAAATCTGGTAAGAGCAGGAGGTGTGCCCTTCTGATTGGCAAGCCCCAAGCTCAGAGCACTCATTGTGTTACGGGGGAGCTCCTGCCATGCTCCCTCCATTCTGGCCATCTTTCCTTCCCAGTGCTGGGACTCAGTGGGGCCTTCATTCCTCCATGGTTGTCCTTCCCCACTAGGATTTAAGATCTTCAAGCACAGGGACCAGCTTGCTTGTTTGCATTCGTATCTCCAGAATGAAGATGATGCCCATACAGAGAGCAGTTAATAGAGGCTTTTTCTACAATTCCAATCCTCCTACAATTCCACCTGGCTCCACAGCCTGACAACTACTTTATATGTATAATTCTAGTTTTAACAGAAAAGTCAGTAACAGCCTAAGTAAAATGGCAGACACTGGCCCAGACTTTGGGGCGGAGACACTTCTAACCCAAATGATTGGGTGGTTCAGAGAGCCAGAGGATCAAGCAGGACATCTCTAGGGGACCAAAAGCAAGATGGGCTCTCTGTGACCTCACTGTTCTCCAGATCTCATAGAGATGTGTGCGTGTGTGCATGAGTGTGCTCACAAGAGTTCTGTGGATGAAGACAACGTATCTGCCACAGCCACAGAGTTCTCTTCTGCTCATACAGGGCCACCCTCCAGGTTGGTCTATATTTTAAAGTTATAGGGCTCATCTGTGGACCAGAAAGCTCAAAGTGGAGAATGCCCATTGCCTCCAGCACAAACTCCTTGGCCAGTAGAATTAGATTCACCTCATCCATATTCTCTATGACAGCACTAACAAGGGGTCAAATTAATTGTGTCTTTAAAAACATACTTCTCTTTAGTAAATATTAAATGTTTAGGCCAGCACACGTGTGTGTCCATGCATAAACCTCTCTGTGCACACATGTGCTCTGTCCTCTCTGGCAGAGCTTCTTCATGATATTCTAGGTCAGAAGCCACCTTGTAATCCGGATCACTGGGAAACAGGCAGGGAAACAGTGGGCAGTAAACCTGAACTTTATGTCCAGCCAGAAACACGCATCTCATATTATATCACAAGGCAACTTCATAATTCAGCTGGCAGCCGCCCCAGTGTAAAGACTGGAAATGTGCACTGACTGCGAAGGGTGAGAATGTTGAAATGCTCACCTGTCAGGCCACATGGAAGCCCACGGGCATTTTTTAAACTGCATTCCACAGAAGGGCACCCTCGGATAAATTCTCCAGCAAAGCCAGGGTCTCATTAGCACCCGGTCATGATCTGGAATTGAGCCAACTCCAACCACTCAGGTGCCTTTGGAGATTTTCACATTAACCTGGTGACATGTGCGACTCTTCATCAAAAAGCCCAGAGCTCATTTTTAAGACCTGTAACAGCTTCTTGATTAGTTTTTCATCTGTGCACACTTATTTGCTAAAGATACCTGCAAATGCAAATGCTCAGAAACCTTTGTTTATGTCCGACATGTACTTCACTGGGAAAATCTTGGCAGATGCCTACTCCTTTAAATTCATTTTAGATCCAGATGTTTCCACCAAATAAGTTTGAAATTTGAACAACCAGAGGATAAGCTGCCCCTTTTTGGCTCAAGATGGGGTAGTCTGTCATGACAATAAAATGAATTCACCCTTTTACACAAGAGGCTAATGGCACTGGGGATTTGTCTTCCTCTTTTTTCATGTTGCCCTCTCTTCTCCATCCCCCTCACCAGAAGACATTTCAGATTCAATTCCCCTGAAAGCTACAGATTTAAAAGGCTAATGGGTTGTTGTAATTTCTGTTACTGAGCTAAACCCAGTCAGTCTCTGTCTGGAGAATCCATTTTTCGGCACAACTTCCTGCCATTAAAAAAAAATTGGCAAGAAGGCGAGAAAGAAGGAGTCAAGCTGAGCCTGATTCTGCAGCAATTTTCCAGGCATAAAATTCCCTCTTTGAGGCTCCAACCTGCACCAAAATATTCCTCTGTTGTCCTTTCATGATATGGAGTAAGCTTTGAATTCTGAATTCAAGGCCCAAGCCAAGATTCTTCCAAAGACCTTCTTAATTGTGCACATTTTGGTTAAAGTACAAGGTCAGCCATGAACACCAAAACTTAAAAAATAAACATTTATTTGTTACAGCCATGTTGCAATTTCTGAGGAAACTTGATGTGCCAATTGCCCCATCCTAATTAAGCAAGAAGACTAACAGAAGCAGGTCTGCTGAGCTATCAAAATGCCTCTAAGGCCTTGGGGCATCTGAGAAAAAGCCAAATCCTTCAGCGACCTTCAGCCTCCCAGCTATTCTGCGGATTTATTTCATTCTCCCCCTCAAGTGAAAAGAAATCTTAGAAATTTACTCTTATTCTTTTATGATGTTAGTTAATAATTCATGAACAAAAAATTAAAGAGTAAGACGTAGCTACTGTAATAAAGCTATTCTGACTAAAAAACAATTTCAGTGAAACTCTCAGCATTCCCACAGAATTAGAACATCTTTCACCAGGCCACTTCTTCTCTTTTACTTTATGATTTGGATCATAAGAACTTGACTGGCACATCCATGGTGGAAGGCTCCCTTCATCCTTGTCAATCCACCTAATCCAAATCCAAGTTTATTAAAAAGCATAACGAGGAGCCTCACTCACAGTGATTCACACAGTGTGCAAACTCATCACAAGTTACAAATTCTCCCTGGGAATGAATGGCAGTCATGGCGAATCCTGAGCACGGAATCCTGTCAGATTGTAGGAAGGCTCGGCTTGGGAGAGAGGAAGCAACATTTGTGAAACATGGGTGACGAACACACAGCTAGCTGTCTTCATGTGAAACACTGAGAACTGAAATGTTTGTATGGCAAAGAAACACTAAGGGGTGAGCCTGATTCTCGGGCTGAAAAGGAAATGGCTTCTTCTTTAACAATGAATGAACTTTCTGGTTTGGGTCATTTAACCAAAACAGAAAAGGTAGCCCTTTGGTGCCAAGGAGGAACTTGGGTGACATCACTAAGAAGCACCTTGATCGCTGCTCACTCAAATGGTACCCACTCACTAAGCTGAGCAGAAGCCAGCGATCCTAGGGAAGCAAACAGGACCAGACATCCCGCAGCCCCCTATGATGGCCTCCTTCCCAGCAGTATTAACCACTGGAGGCTCTGGCTGGCCCACTCAGCCTGTGAAGTGACCAGCCTCCCAGCAAGGACCAAAATGGGGAGATGTAGGGAGGAACCAATCACTTCAGTGGGTGATAAGGCCAGGGTGGCAGGAAGGGGCAAAAAAGAAGCTGTTTTCAAGGCTTTGGGCTAACTTCCCATGAACTCTTCCCTGGGATGGATTCCCTGAGGCCTTTGCTCTGAGAATGGTCTTAGGAAGCTTTGCCTTCCACGTCAGACCAGTCTTTGAAACAGTCAAGCTGCCACTCAGGAGAACCAAGGTCACCAGCTCTAATGGCCACCTTAGGTGACCATCAGGACACACAACTTACAAACACGTCACATAAGGAATAGAAACTGAGTTTTAAAAATTCAGGAACAGAAGGTAGCTCTAGTCAAAAGGGTCAAGGCCATTTATTTTTAATACACATAATGAAAAATATTTTGCCTGGCAGTCTAATAATATAGTTGCTTTCTCCTGTTGGGAGTGAGGTATTCCAACAACTCAAAGAGAAACATTTATTTGCTGTTATGAAGCTAGATACAATGCAGTGTTTGTGGTGGCAAATGTCACATTTAAGAATGTAGTAGCCTCTCACTGTACATGCTAATGTTCACTCACACAAGCTCTTTCAAACATTTTTTTAGCACTGAAAAACTGGATTACTAACGAGGTCATGTGAGTGAAAACAGATTACCCATGACCGCCCAGCCAGAATGGCTGCTTTGGACCACTGATACTGTAATCAAATGTCACTTGCTTTGGCTATTCCAGAAAAGGCTGGGAAGTTCAGAGAGCACCATAAAATAAAATGACATATGCAAGCTTCTTTCTCACTTAAACCTAAGTTCTAATTACTAATATTCCTTGTAAATAGCAGGAGGCTAGAATACAAACCACTAGGCTAAAACTGCAAGAAATGCTTTGAATGCTAACATATTCTGCCTCAATACTGCCTTCCCATCCACTGCCCGTTTCAGGTAGCTTCCCAAAGTCCTCTAACTGGACATCATCCTCAGGGCCTCTGCCTCTGCATTAACCTGACCCACATGCTTGTGCAGCAGGTTGCCAGCATGTCAGACTACATTAGGTGTACCCAGTACTACAAGTTGCGAGCCTTGCGCCCCATCTAAAACAAATAATGACATAATCGGGCTATCGTCCTGAAACCTCCAAGGGCTCTGACAACACCACCGTAGAAGACCATCTATTAGGCAGCAGCTTGCAACATATGGAGTGCGGGCAGAACTTCTGGCTGACGCAAATTCCGCAAAGAATAAAGGAAAAACGATGGATGAATTGGTAAAAAAAAAAAACAAAACAAAACAAAACTGTAAGGCAAGTCAATTTTTAATTAAAAAAATCACCCAGCATAAAGAGTGTGATGCTAATGAAGCCAAAGTCTCAGGAGACTGTCTGTCTCTCTGCTGGGTTTCACTGCCCCCATCCCTGGTCCTGAAGCACATCATACCATGGGCCTGGCACTGGCTTGGGACAGTTGCTCGGAAAGTTTTTTCCCTTCATAATACAGAATTTACCAGGCTGTCCTGAAGCTATCAGGTAAATGATGCAGGGTGAGCAAAAAAGGAAATTATCTGAGGTGCAGATGAACCTCAAAAACCATGATATGAGAGATACCTGGCAGTACTTCGTAAATTTCATCGTCGCTTGCCTGGCCATTTGCTGGGGGGCTCATGACCGGGGGTGCGGGATCAACATCATCATATAATTCTCCTCTTTCATCGTCATCCTCAGGAATGACATCAGATTCCAGGTCTGTGGAATATAATTTCACAAAGTGTGTTTTTGAAGCATGCACAAAAAAAAAAAACAACAAAACAGATTAAAAAAATTACTTTCCCCTAAATAGACCCAGTCCTGAAACTCATTTACAAAGTCTCACAGCTCTGTTAGCTGAAGCACAGATGAAATAATCCACTTTCAGAATTGCAAACAAGTGACACCCGGGTTAAAGAGTATGGAAAATGAGCATATTCAAATCAACTGCAAAGGGCTCTGTTAATGTCATTCTTCACTCCTTCTCACAGAGATCTCTGCGTGTTAATATAAGCGTTTACACACGGAAACTGAAAGTCACTCTGTGTCGGTTAAGCCTTAAGGAATGTCTTCAAATGACTCGCTTAATTGATCATTCTTACCTTGTAACACAAATTTCAGCTGGTGGACCCATTCCTCGGCGTCTCGGGGAGTGGCCGCCGTGAACTAAGAGAGAAAACAACAGTCAAGTCACCTCTGGAATGGAAGTGATGGCTAATTCTCGCCCTTTCTTTGCGGGACCATTAGTAATTCTTTTCATGTCTAGTGGTACTCTCCTTGCAAGGATGCTCCTTATAATGTACAGTTAATTTTGACAAATTTACGTAATTGAAGCAGTGGATGATGGATTTGAAACTCTGATCAGCAGCTGGCAGCTGTGCAGAAAAAACCTGCTTCTCTTCATCAATGTCAAAGCCAGGAGTGATGAGCAAAATTTGCCCTTGACAATTAGAAGACACCCATGAATTTCTTTAGACTGCTGGGTACAGTTTTCTTAAAAATGGTCTTGTCAGATACCAACACACTAGCTGACAACTTAATTAACTGGCTTTCAACTGCAATCTCAGATATTTAAAACTTATTAAACTTACATTCCATATTGATGTCTAACTGATAGATCTGGGGACTGCAGAGCTGATAGGTTCTTTTACCTTGGATTTTCCTCCCACGCCCTTAAATAATACAACCTATATTAACACACAGATTTTTGATAACTGCATTCTTCCTACTATAGAATTCTTCTAAAAAAAATCACACAAGTCCATTAAAATAGAGTAGAAAAATGTTAACACTGACATGATAGATAATATATTAGCTTGTCCTTACTCAAAAAAGATACTATTCGAACTGATTCTGAATTTTTAAAATAAATTTCTTACTTTATGAATGTTCTGTGTAAGCAAACCAGTGCTTTTTTTCACCACCATGTCAGAGAGTTGTTTTACCAAAATGTTAATATCTCTATAAATGAAATCAGCACATTTTTATCGACCTAATTTCAAGACGACATAAAAAATCCAACCTGATAGATGCGTTTATCAGGAGCTGAGATTTCAAAACAGCAATCTTTCTTTGCGTCCTTTCTAAGGGTATTATTCATTCTGACGTTGTATCCATCTATAGCAAATTCACCTTTCTGTTGTTTGTCTGCGGAAGATAAAACCAAAGTTACAACTTCATTTACAGTACTGCCTAGCAATGCCCAGCAGGCTCACCTTGATTCAGATTTTCTTTTCCAGTTCACATACACACAATTTTATTTTTTCCATTTGTGCCCTTGTTAAAGTACAGTGATAATACATTGGGTGGGGTGGAGGAGAACCAGTTTCATTTCTTAATTGGGAAAGTATTTGGGGTGGGAGTTTTTTGTTTGTTTTTCAAAGATACTTTAGGGAGTCCCTCGAGAGAGGTCTGCAGATGGTGGTCTTACTTGGTCAGAATTGTGTGATTTGACACTTGTATCTGGGGAAAGCTGAGAACTGGAACTTGGAACTTGCTAGACAAGCTCACTATAAATCAGTGTCTCTTTCAGGTTCAGTGAGGCCAGTGGGAAAACCTGTCTAGTTGGAAACTTCCTGAGGTTTTTCATTCTTTCTCTCTCCCCTCGGAAAAACCCTTCTTAAACTACAATGTTCTGAACTGCCTCCTCTCTCCACCTCTTAAAGTCGAAGATCATTTTGGCCCCAAAGCTTTAATTCACTCACTAAATGATCAGTTTTTACAAATGTAGTCAGAGGGAGAATTTTGTATTGAAAATACCAGCTGAGGAGACTCTAAGTGAGAATCCCTGGGTTTTAACTCTGGTGGAGCTAAAGCTGCCCTTTATTCTTTAAAGATACATTCACTTGGGAGGAAATTCTAAAACAACACTCTATTTTTACATTAGCAAAATAATGTTACAGTAAATGAATGCAAAATAATGAGAAATCTTTCCTTCGGTCTCCAAGGGGACATTGGGTAGTTCCTGATGTCCATTGCTAAGCAATAAGAAGGAGGAGGGGAAGTCAGCCAGCCCTCTGGACTTCTCAAGTCCCCCAAGCGCTTCTAATAAATTCAATGTTTAAGTGTAAGCAAACCACAAGCTCTCAGTAACTCAGTTTATCCACCTTCCAAACTATAAGCAAGGCCTGTGACACCAGCTTGATGATAAATGTGTAAGGAGAGTATTCGTAGAACACTAAGATAACAAACACACACAACTCTGTCGGCAATTTTGATAGTGAAATACGGCTATCAAAACACTTTGTGTTGGAAATATGCAATTGTTAAAAAGGGAATTTTTTTCAGTGACGTCATTTAGTAGTCTGCTCCACAGAACTCATTTAATATATCCCACTTGAGTAACCGCGTTTCCATTTGGCCCCTCAGAGACATCAAGGGGATAGAAGGGGTTAGGAAGAGATGGCAATGTGAGAAGATGGCGCCTTATGTTTTCCTTCCATTTACCCCAGTGATGTGGCAGAAGGGGAGAAAGGAATGACATTCTGTAGTAATAAATTTGTCTAAAGATAAGCCCAGAAGAATCTGCTAACTACTTCCCATAACATCTTTATACTGGGGATAAACAGATACCATCCCAACCAAGCCACAGTAAATCTATTTTGATTCTTTGGGGTGAAAAGAAGGCATTTGATGTTAATATGAGTTCTGGATAAATGAGATTTACCATACTTTGAATATGAAAACTTTTAAAAATTAACTATCTTTATGGGCACTCTTCCAAAATGCAATTTGTGCTTAACTCTCTTTTATCAGTCAGCGTAAAGTAAAAATAATTTGGCTGTCCTGGAAAAGCTCCATGATTCTGTCCAAAGATGAGCTCTCTTCACCTTGTGTTGAAGACACCGTCATCCTTTGGTTCAGTACCCTGGATCCATAACATCAGGGTCATTCTTGACTTTTTTCTCCCCTCCCTCCACAACATCTATTTTGCTACATACTCTCCCAAAATAACTTGTGACCACTCATACTAGTAACCAATCTACCTTAACAACCAATTATTGGGCTCCTGCTCCATTCGAAAGCACTAGAATTTGTGGAATTCTCCAGGTACCACATATATATATTCTATTCCTATTCCCCAATCTCTGAAAATTGGAAATAGCTATCAGAATGAAAAAAAGAAATAAAAATTAGAATTAAAAAAGAGACAAAATTTTTTTACAACATACGAGAGAGAGAGAGAGAGAGAGAGAGAGAGAGAGAGAGAGAGAAGAGAGGACAGGAGAGAGGAGAGAGGGAGAGAAGAGAGGACAGGAGAGAGGAGAGAGGGAGAGGAGACAGGGAGAGGGTTTGAGTGAAGCAGAGTAGGAGGGCAGCCTTAGTCAGAAGGATCTAAACTCAAGTCCCAACTCCAACACTGAGCAAATTGCGTAACTTCTTAGGTAACCCTTGGACTATATGTCACATGGAGTTCTCACACTGATGCTTTCACAGGCTGAGGCTAAACAACAGTAATGAAAACTGCTTCAGAGAGAGGGAGTGGGGGGCAAGGGAGAGAACATGCGGCATGGCACCCACTACCTAGATCAAAGCCCTCCCTTCTCAGCGGTACCAAGTGCACTATGTGCCTGCCTCCATTGTGGAAATGAAATCAGAAAATCTATGCAGAAATGCTTTGCACACAATAAAGCCCAACACAAGTGCCAGGCACTGGTACTGATATTATAACCTACTGCCAGCCAGAATGATTCTTTCTTTCTACTATCAACTTCAAGTGAACATGACATTATCACCAACGCCATGGTGCACCCACACAGCTGTTTGATGGTAGAACTTCATTATAACATGCATGGTGCTAGACATCCTTTTCCCTGTCTTCTGCAATAAATCTGTAAGTGAAAAAAAGGGCTTGGAACCCAGTAGGGAAACTCAGGAGGTATCACCTCCAGGGCATCCCACACCTTTTTCTCCCTTACAGGAAGAAAAACAGCCTCCCATCTATCTATCTCCTGTATTTCCTCCCTTCTGTTTCCTTTGAGCATCAACAAGCACCACATTTATTCCTTTCTTTTTGACTTTTCTTCTCTCTGCTTGGCTCCTCTTTCCCCCTTTCCCTTCCTCTGGCCTCTTTCCTTCCTTTGTTTTTTCCCTTTTCAGGTGTAAGGCTCACATGGATTGAATCAAGCTGTTACCCTGAATTTCACCCATGTGGGGTGTGAGGGGATGGGATGGGATGGGAGGGGGGTCAAAAGAAAGAGTTTGGGGCAGTCCAGCCATGTTTTTTAAGGGTAGTTCCAGAATCCCAAAGAAGGCTTTGTACACACACCGGCTCTGTCCCCCAACTCTGGCCTTCCACAACTAATCCTCAGAAGTTTCTTCTTGTCTTTTTTTCTTGACTTCTTTTCCCCCATTAAGACTTTCAGTTTCTGTTCATTAATGATTTATTTGCAAAAACACCTGACAACTGGGTTACCGGCTGCTTGTACAGAGGTGTACATACATGCATGTATATGTTTATATATGTATGTGTGTATAAAATGTGTGTGCATAGTCCAAACACAGTTATTAAGTGCCTCCTTTAAGTTCTGAATATCCCTATGCTCATACAAATGTTTTCAAACTTTAGCAATTGAAAGATATCTAATCTACTCTGCAATGTTTCCTAATAAAGTCTTTTACATTTAGGAAGATATTTTCTCCTCTGTGATGATGGATAGCTTCCATGGCTGTTAATACTAATTACTTGAGCATAGGAAGAGGAAGCTATGCCCCTTGGTCCTGAACTGCATCAGAGAACTTAGTCAAAGGTAAATGCAATCAAAGAGAATTCAATATTTTTTATTAGTTTAAGCAAAATCTCCTTTTTAATTAAAGCCATTTTCAATGAATGATGCAGATGAAAACCCTGGTTCCGATGCTGAAACATACTTTAGGTCCTTTGAGTTATACTATGAGAATATAAGTGTCAAACCATTACCATTTTAATTAAAAACAATAGCTAGGAAGGCTCCTGCTTAGCATGAAAAGTCTGGCAAGTGCTTTCTGGTGGTCGGGGATTTTACACACGCACAGATCATGCCTTCTCCAGAGCATCATTCTCTGTCAGGATGAAAGCTGAGGGATTTCTACACTCCACCCTACATTTTCCACTCCAGGCATTAATCTGGTCCTACTGTGTGACAATACTGCAACCGAGAAGGGAGGATGAATGAATGGCTCATGTTGGGATAGGAAAGGAAGAAAGCTCCCACTGATCCTATCCTTTGGCCAATACAGCGCCTGCCTCCAAACTCCAAGTTCATAAGTTATTCATAACATAGGCTACAAAGCTATAACCACATGTAGCTGCTCTGGGAAAGAAATCATCATCTCACCATTGGGCAAACCTTCAATCACCTCCCAGACTCCTCGGAATATGTGAGTACCAGTGTTGTCACACATGCACATTGGGGCTGCAGGGCGACGCCGCCCCCAGCTCCCCATAACCCCAGGCTACTTTCCACCCAGAGCACAGTATAGATGGATAGATGGAGAGTCGTGGCTGGGAAAGTTATATGGATGGTGACTGGATCCATAAGAGAGCAGCTTGATACACCCTTTCCAGGAGCAATGGCAAGGTTGATTTGATTAGGGGAGAGGTCAGTGAACCACTTGTTACTTAGTATCACAGACTTCCCTTCACTGACCATCAGCCACCTGGTGCAAAAAACACACCCAGGAAGACCTGAATCCAGAATAATCAAAACGAAAAAGTAAACCAAAGTATAGTCGAAAGTTGGTTGGTGGCCACAAACAGCCTCTGACAACCAGTGATGATACAGCAAGCTGGGAGTGGTAGAAATTATGTCATCTTGATTGTATAAGACAAGCAAAGCAAGGAGACTCAATGCTTAACAAGAATGAGGGATGGCCCCATAGGGAGGGAAGCTCCTCGAGGGCTTCTTGCTTTCTTTACATTCCCATTACTCAGAACCATACTGATACATAGTGAGTGCTTAGTAAATGTCTGTTGACTGACTTACCCAAAGGAAGATCTCCAGCATGGCCAATTTAAAAAGGCATGGATAGGAAGAGCACAAAATTAGAAGGCCTTGAGGGGGTGAGAGTAGCATCAGTAAGAGGAGAGAATCGCACCTCTTCTCCATGAAACCACAGCTCCACCCAATATCATTGCCTCTCCCCCTCTTTTCTCCTCCCCCAATCCCCTCTCCACCCCCTCCCCCCAAATCATGGCTATGTGCAAATGAAACCCCTGACTCCCTGGCTTTGCAGGACCATTATTCTATAGCAGAGAGAATACAATGAGCATGGCTTTCTCCATTGGCCACGAGCACAATTTTGGGAGTGCCCAGCTGGGTCACAAGAAAGTGTGTGGCGTCACAGGGACTGCCAAAGCGAGGACTGCTTTGGGGAAAGATCACAAGAGAGCGCTTGGCATCACAGGGACTGCCAAAGCGAGGACTGCTTTTAGGAAAGATCACAAAGCACCATGTTTACACAGGCTGATGACTTCTTCACTTCCATGCCCCTTTCAGAGCCACCTGGAAGGTGGGAGGAGGAGGTAGAAGGAACCTCAAAAAACATTGAACCAATGGCAAGGGCACAAATAAGGCGACTTAAGTTTTCAAATAATTTATAAAATTATATGTTTTAACTATTATTTTCAAAACCTCAATAGAATTTATGCTAACTATGTAACAATTTCCATATCAAATGCAGTATACAATTTGAAGCTAAACTGTGAAGAAAAGAGATCTCTTCTCCTCCTGCATCAACATAGGAGTTGAGGTTCACATTTCAATGACAATCTGTGTCCCAAAATCTTGAAAAGTCTGTAGAGCAAAATAGAAACCCCAACTTTCCATTGGCTTTCATCATAAGACTGGAAATGGGCTCCTGTGGAAAAAAAAAATTCAGCAGCGGGAAATACTTTTAAAGTATGTTTTCAGAAAGGTGAAGAAAACCCGTGAGCAAAAGTCGCATGGACATGGAGCTGGACCATGGGCCTGGCTCTGGGCTTCCTTCCTGATTTACTCTCTTTAGCACTTATTTAAAATGCGGCTGCAACAGACACAGCTGGAAAGAAAAAACAGGGCACTGGTCTATACCTTCGCACAGTGCTTAGGACAACGAATGTTTATTAAGAGCCTACTGTGTACAAGATACTGTAGCACAAAGGGGAGGGAAAATATGAGCTGGGACAGACAGGTCTAGGGATCAGATTGAAATTCCCTCCTGGACTGGTGGAGCAGACAAATGGTCAGCCTTGGAGTCAGGAAGCCCTGAACTCAGCTCTGCTGAAGGGTGGAGAGCAACTGCTCAGTGCCCCAAGAGCCATCTTGGAGTGTAAAAGTTACAGGGTGTAGGAGGAGGGGATTTCAACACTGGGAGTTCCCCATGGTGATGTCACAAGTACAGACTGACATCCCTCCCCACCAACCCCCTGCCCAGGGCAATTTTTATATTTTGAATTTGATGAACAATATATTTATGAAGAATCAAAGTTGGGGTGACCAAAAGAACCAGGGCCCATTGTATGGTTGGTGCATATGATTGCCAAGAAAGTGTGTAAAAGTGGCCTGAAGGAAACACACAACATACATGTGAATTATCTGTAACTGGAAAAAGAGATGTGCTGGTTGTATGAGGAGAACAGGCTGCCTACTCTACTGGTATCAATGAAATGCCAGTGTACCCCAAGGACAGCCTCCAGCAAGTTAGGGAGACCCCCTGTACCTTGCAGCAAAGGGGGAGCAATCACTTGCCTGGTCCCTTTCAATTTTAATGTCCTGCAATGACAGAGAACCTTAGTTCTAGCTTTTTTTAATTCTTAAAGCTTAAAGCTTTCACTAACATAGCTGCTTTTCATGTCCCAAATCCTACACATCCCACACTGACTAGACCGAAGACTCTGATGCCTGGGATCACTTCCTCCCCTTCTCTGACTCTTCCCCCAATGCTTGGCATGGCCCCGTGCTTGGAGCAGGGCCTTTCTTCATATGTAAAATGACAGGGTTGACTAGGGGATCTCCAGGGTCTCCTCTACCTTTAAAACTCCACTTCTACATCTCCATGTCATGACAACTATTTACTGAATTAATTTAATAACTCAGCCATTGCACAAATTCCTCCTCACCCTTTGCTAGCTGCATATAAGGCATGCTTCCTTGTAAATGAAAAATGAAAGGAAGGTGCTTATAAACTCCACTGAAGAAATTTCAGGCAAATGAACCTCTCCTAAAGTGTAGAAAAGATGTCAATGGTGGATTAACATTCATATAGGTGTTTGTAAAGTAGCAATTCTGAAATGGATTCTAAATGAACCAAGTCACTCCTATCTACATCCACAGGAGGAAACACAGGAGATTCAGCTGCCAACATTCTGCCCTTGCTGAAGTCAAAACAATTGGATCTTGGGAATGCTAAGGAAAAGGAAGTCACAGAGATAGAGGAAGAAGGAAATGAAGGGCTGGATGTGGGTTTCATAAGGCGATAAAATATGTGCTGTATGTGTTTTTTACTTAAGAGCCCCAAATGGCTATGAATAATAAATATGAGCAATATTTATTGGGATGGAGGTAAGTGCATCATTTACCCTGGAGACTAGAACTCCTCTTTCTCAGCCATTACAACCTGATGGGTCAATATGTATTGGGGCCTGCACGATGAGGTTGAAAATGCGAACTATGTATCTGTCAGACAGTAACAAAGTGCCGTTTAACCTGGCACACAGTATCGGATCCTTCCAGGCCGCAAGAAGCCATGTCTCTAAATCTTACTTATTTGGGGATGAGGGTTTTCCTACATCTAAACAGCTCCTTTCAAAGGTGAGGCCAATCTCAAATGTATACAGGGCAAGAATGTCTGTCCAAAACTCACTGTACGAAGAAATGTGGCAAATTTATTTCCAGAAAGGCAGAGCTTAAAGGTGTTAGGACTATATCAGTTACATTTGACCTTATGAAAGGAAATGAGCATCATGTAGAGAAAATTTTCTAAGGAAAAAAAAGGATGGGGATGAAATTAAGAAAAGGCAATTTAAAAACTGTCTAATGACTGATAAAAGTCCTTGAAAAGAGGAATTAGCTAAAAAAAATACTGAAGGAAACAACCTATGAGTTAAAAGACCCATTAGAATCTATCTAAGATCTCCCTGGAAACAGGAGATGTTGCACAGTGACAGCTGTGAAAGCAGGATTTAACGCAAAGATGCGCCCAACCCTCCATTAGACCATGAAAACAAATCTCAGGAAAGAGAGGGTGAAATGTATCCCAACTAAAGAGGCAAAAACATGAATTGACCTGGGAATCCCTAGTAACCGACTGGAGTTCTCGTCAGAGAAGTACAGGGCCAGAAATGCAATGGATACCTCCAGAATATCAGCAGGATTTCTTTATGGCCCACAGAAAACTGCTAAATGTCCTTCAAAATAAATGGATGCAATAGAAACACCTTCTGTAATATTAACACCTGGTGGGCCATGCTGTGGCCCTGTCTTTAGGGCCTTGGCTACAGGACTAAGTTATACTGTAGCCACTCCCATCATTTTCCTGGTTCTCCTCTCAAACGGTCTGTCATTAAAACCCGGGAGAAGACTCACACCCTATTTCCTCCATAGGTTCCTAGGCCTGTCGGCAGCATCAAATGCTGTCAAGAGCGGAGGTCCGAGGTTTCCTTATGGCTGCTCAGGTGCCACTGGTTAACCTGTCCATCTACTAAACAATCCACAGACCCCTCAAACAAAAACAAACAAAGGAAAAACCAAGAGTGGGGGCCGGGGAAGAGGAGGAGGGAGAGCTTTGGGGCAGCGGAAGGACTAAATACTAGTCTAAAATATGATCTTTGTCATTGGTGTCTAGTCGCTAAGCACGGTTAACAAAGATCTAGGGATTCAACGTTGACTGATCTTTATACAAGCATCACAGAAGAAGCAACTAGCAGGCCACAGCCTGACTATTACCAGGATTTTCTCCCTCAAGATAAGAGCTATGTAAGGAGATACCTCAAGATTCAAAAACATATTCTCCAAAACAGGATATCCACACACCTTCAGAATGTCATGGCAAACACTTAGAAGCTTGAAAATAAAATCGGACCTAGTGTTAATGAAAGGTTCCAGAAACAAAAAAATATCTTCAGTGAGTTTTGGGGGGCTTGTTTTACTTTTTCAGTGTTTCCTTTTCAGAAAAACGCAGGACCTTTCCAATCTTTGGTTTAGCTCTGTGCTAAAAAAGAATATTTTTTATTTTCACTGTAATGTTAACTGGCTGTTTCTATTCTCCAGTTTTATCCTGGGTCTCAAAAGTAGCAAAGACTAGAATGTTAGATTATTTCTTAAAGTTCAGCAAATTATATTCCATTTTTAATGGCAGTGGATAGAACGCTGGGCCTGGAGTAAAGGAGACCTGAGTTCAAATCTGTCCCCAGATACTTCCAAGCTGTATGATCCTGGAAGGGTCACTTAGCCTCTGTTTGCTTCAGTTTCTTCACCTGTAAAATGGGGGTGATAATACCACCTCCCTCTGGGGTTGTTGTGAGGATCAAATGAGAGAATATTTGTAAAATGGTTACTATAATGGCCTAGCAAATAGGACGAGCTATGTAAGTGCTTACTACCTTCCCCTACTTTCCTTCCCCTAGCCAATTCAAGTATTTAGAAGTAAATTCACTAAGTGATTTTGTAATCATTCTAAAATATATTTTTAGATATAATATACTAAACATGATCATTTTATAAACAAACCAATCTATGCATAACATATTTCAATGCTAGAAAAATGCTATATCCACAAAGTGTAATAAAATATTAATTCCATTATTCATGTCTTTGCTAAACAATATAAAATCTATTGCTCCTCCCCTTCCTTACCTTGTGAACCAAAAATTCCAAGAATGTTACACTCTACCACTGATAAAACATACATACGAATGTGTGTTTGTGTATGTATCCCCGCTCAACAGGAAAGGTAGCTCCAAATTTCCCAACGGGACTCAAAATTGCACAAATCAGCAGATGTTCAGGTTTTACTAAGGGCCAAGAACTTGACAGTAGGGAAGGCTGGTGAGAAGAAGCCCTAGGCCATAGACTGCGATTGGTGCTGAAACCTTAAGCTTATTGATAAACTGTACTTTCAAGTTAAAAAAACGAAGCAAAACAAGAAATAAATTCACACTCACTGAGCACGCACTAAATGGAACAATTCCACTTGGTCATAATGCATCACAATTCAACAATCATGAGTACCTTTGTCACTTCCGTAATAATAGAAGACTGTTTTGCTAAGAGCGCACCAACGCTTCTGCCATTCAAATCCCAGGAAGCTGTGATCTGAAATAAAGATAAAAGAAAGAATTTTCAGGTAAGATAAACCATTTGTATTTACTGTCAATCAGTTCTTGATTTGTTCATCTGTAAAAATGATTTTGGAGGTCTCTTGCATCTCTAAAATTCTACACCTCTGACCTACGGCATACCTTTTATCTGAAGATTCTATTAAGTAAAAATAGAATTAGGAAAATTAAAAAGAGGGAGGAGGAACAGGACAACTACCACTATGGGGAATAACAGCCCTCCTGCTTCCCGCCAGTTTGGGGAAGAAAGAGAGGAAACATAAGCAAACAAAGGCCTGGCTCTGTAACTGTAGACAAATAACTCGACTGCTCCAGAATTCAATGTCCTCTTCCATTGGGCTGAATGACTCGGAGGTCTTCTCTGACAGCTGGTTCTGCCTGGCTTTGGACAATCAAATGCCTTATGGGTGTCAGACACCAGGTTATAAAAGGCAAGAACTGTCCCTGCCCCCAGGGAGCTTATGTTCTAATGAAGACAACATGGATAGAAATAGGCCATACAGGATACATGCAGAGTAGATGGAAGGTGATATAAAAATAAAAGCTATTAATAATTTTTTTAATTATCAAGAAAAGATTGGCCAGAGGAAACAGTGCATAAGGCATCAGTAAGGAGCCAGCCTGGAAGCTCCCCTGGCCTCTGTACAATGTAAAAAAGGAGGAGGACAAGGGATGCTCGTCCAAGGAGACATCCCCTCTGGTGGCCTTCCTGGAAGACAAGAACCAGAGAGTCTCACAATGACAGGGAATGGGATGGAGTGAGCAATGGGGAATGGCATCGTGTTAGTCTCACTGGGGCTGGGGAGGTGCTGACATTTTTGGGGTAACAGTAGTTCTGGTAAAACCAAGTTTAAGGTTTTTTAAGGTCGTTAATATCCTCCCTGTCTCAAGTCCCTCAAGATGTGGCCTCCCCTAGAGGGACTTGGCCCAGTGTGGCCACTCCTCCCATCTTTGTACCCTTTGATGCCATTTCTACAACAAACAGGGCTTATGCGTTAAGTGCCTACTATGTACAACGCTGAGGCAGCAAGGTGGCACAGTGGATAGAGCACCAGGTCTGGAGTCAGGAAGACCCAAATTCCAGGTCTTCAGCCTCCGATGCTTATTAGCTGTGTGGCCCTGGGCAAGTTACTTCACTGTTTGCCTCAGTTTCTTCATCTGTAAAATGAGCTAGAGAAGGAAATGGCAAACCGCTCCAGTATCTTTGCCATAAAAACCCTGAATGGGGCCATGGACAGTCAGACACAACTGAAACAAGGTGCTGGGTCAGTGCTAGAAAAAGAGAGCTACAAGCAAGGGGTAGAAGTTGGAAGTAGGTACACTGTGCCCCCTGCACCAAGCAGAATCCTCCAGGGGAGTGTGCTGCCCACTGGGCCCCAGGGCCCCTCCTAGGAGTCTTCAAGTGGAAGCTGCCAGAGCCCCTGTCAGGGAGGTCGGCTGGAGAGGGGAGGCCTGGGCAGGGACTGATGTGCCTCGATGACCTCTGGGGTCCCTTCCAGCTCAAAGGTTAAGCAGGTGAAGCGGATTCTGACAGAAAGGGCCAAAAGGGGACAATTCGGAGGCAGACAGTAAGAGGAGACATTCCATTTTTCATTTCCACCATTATCATAATAATCCTTCCATTCTTCATTTTCCCATTATAAATGGGTATTAAAAGAATGAGACCTTCTGGCTAACACCAATTATCAGAGCCAGAAGAGAACATTGTAACAGACATGTACAATGGCGAGCAATCTCCCGTTTTGACACAGACCATGGAATGCCAGGTGAGGTCATTAAGTGCCCACTGTGCACCATGCACTGAATGAAGCGTTAGGGGGCAGGATAAGTGCCATAATCCTTTTGTCTAATGTGCCCCCAGTGGCAGCCAACAACTGTTAAACCACTCACAAAGATCTAAAACTAAAAATGCATTCAACTGTAGTTATTCAAAAAAACAACTGAAGGACGAGCTTATGGTGTTGATCATGTCCCCCAAAGTCTTTGTTCATTCACCCAGGAGAACATCAGCCCAGAAGGGGTGCAGAGAGGAGGACCACATTCTTCCCAATGGTCTCTCCTGGAACCTCGGACTTTACCTTTCCTCCGTTTCTCAAGGTAGCCGGCCTTCAGAACAAATGGAAGGTCTTGTGCTGCAATTGAAGGGAACTGGTTTCCTAGAAGAGGGAAAGAGAAAATAAACATTTAGGTAATCACCTTAAACCCAAATGCCAAACCCAATTCCAGGTAATGTCATTTTAACGACCAAATTCAGACATAGCCAAGTCTGCTAGCCTCATTTCTTCTACATCCTGGCTCCTCCAGTCTCAATAGCAAAACTTATCTGTACTCATCTGCTGAAAAAAATGGTGCTAGAAATTAGAGTGATATTGGAAAGGAGTGTGATGATAGATAAAACAGGTTCTGTTTTGTTTTATACTCTCTAAGCAGAGGATTGCAGCCCGACTTTCACTAAAAGACATCATTTTGGAAGCAAAGAACCATCAACAAGTTCCAGAAAACGGAGCCAGGAACCGTAAACAAAATCCCACATTTTCCCTCTTTGCACCTGTACCTGTCTGTAACTTCCTATATTCTTAGAGTAGAAAAAAGATGCTAAAATAAACACAGGTGAATATGATTTATCTCAAGAGCAAATGCTCAGTGGTGCTCTAAGCCTCATGCTAGAATCCTAAAACAAAAACAAAAATAGCCCAACTCTGGGTTACTTCTGCCTCTGGGGTGGCATTGTTGAGAGAGAAAAAAGAGGACATTTTAAACAAGTACAGTTGACCAGTCAGCAATGATTTATTAAGTGGCCAGCGAGAGCAGAAAGGCCGATTGGGCTGGGTGGCAGAGAGCAGGAGGGGGAGGCCTGCCCAAAGAGACTGGAAAGGCAGGCTGGGGAAAGGTTGTACAGGGCTGTAAAAGCCACAGTAGGCCTTATCTTTGATCCTAGAGGACTGGTCAGAAGAAGGGGTGTCCCATGGTCTGATATGGGCTCATTCTAAGGATTCCATCATTACCACCATTCAATGAGGGCTCCCCAAATGCCACATCAGGTATCTCATTGAGACATGGAGGTGACTCTGATTCTCAAAGTCTATGCCAGCCAGTGGAACACAAGCTCTGGCATATCCCACCACGCTAGAAAAACTTCAAGTACAACCTCAGCAACAGAACATAGCTGCTTTCCAACAATGAGCCTCCTTAAGCACAGAGAGGCTCATCACCTCTTCATGTGGTGATACATTCTTTGTGCATGGGACAAAGAAACCCATAAAATGGCCATCAGTCCTAGGGCCTCTTCTGTTTCCACCGTGGTGGCAGTAGAGTGGTTGAGAAAGGGGCCAACGAGGCTAAGAATCCCCCAGACCTGGGACCACCTACAAACCCTGATGTGGCTCTTGGTACTCCAAATTTGAAAAGCTTGTCCAGTGGCTAGCAACTGAGCACACCCCTGAAGGAAACAGGTTGCATCAGTCTTAAAAATGTTGCTGTTATAAATGAAACAAGCTGAATGGATGGACGGTTCACAGGCTCTCCTTGGAGAGACAAAGAAAGGAGTTGGCAGGGCAGGTTCTCCCTGCAGCCTGAGGTAACAAGACTTATCAAGGCATGGGACAACAGGTTATCTTTTCCTGTAGTGCTCATAAGGTATATGGCTATGTGTATAGATATATGTATGTGTATATATATTTGTATATATAATGCATGTCTGCATATACAGATTATGTATATGTATGTAAGAAAATGTGACCACCAAACACACTGCAATAGAGATACCAACATTTGTCGCAAAAGAAGAGGTGGTAGAAAACTTCTACCAAAAACTTTCTAAGTCCTTCCAAATTAAATCTTCACATCCTCTGAGACTCAGTGATGTCAATGCAAAGATGAGAACAGGTGATGATAGTGAGAAATAAGAGAGGCCAGTCCAAAAAAGTGTGCACTGCCACGAAGAGTCAGACGTGTGTACCGGACCACACACTATATTTGAGAAAATAATCCACAGTCACCAGACACAGTGATCCCATGGGGAAAATCACAAAAAAGTAACCCTAAAGCAATAACTCATTACTGATCTAGGAGTCATTCTTGAATCAGATGCTTGTATACACTCTGGCCACCAACTTGTTAGAGCAAAAAAAAAAAAACCAAACCAAAATTATCACAGAGATTAAAGAAAGAACAATATGGCATGCAGGTAAAAGTAACTTCAACCTATTTTAAATGACAGACATTAAAAATGGGAAGAAGACAGAAAAATAACATTGATGTTGCTTATAAAAATCCCATTCAGAATTATAATCTCTATAGATCAATTGCCATAAACAAGGAAAGTTAAAGATCTAAAAACCACTTTTGCAGGCAATCATTTAAATTGTTTGCCAAACGGAAAGATCCAGCAGCCAAAAGCACCACTGGTTTCACACATAAACTCATTTGTGAAATCTTACAGAGAAGGATGGTGGAAGATGATAAGCAGCATTGCTTCATAGAACAGAGAATCAGAAAAGGTTTAAAAAAGGCAATTTAAAGAAAGCTTGGGCACGTAAGCAAGGTCATCACAATGGCTTTTAGGAATGGAAGAGGACAATAAGTGATCAAATGAGAGAAAAGATTTGTAAGCATGACACAGAGGGAAACCTTCCCAACAATCAGAGCTGTCTCACAGCACAACGGACAGCTACTGGAGAGTGAGCTCCTCATTCCTGAAGGACCTCAAGCAAAGGCTGGATGGGCACTGATCAGGAATGTTGTAGAGGGGATTCTGTTTCAAGTATGGGTTGGACCAGATGACCAATAAGGTCCCTCCCAACTCAGAAATTCCATAAATGTCTTCAATTTAAGTTAAAAAAGAAACTCACAAGTATAAGACTGTGGGAGTCACACTGAGGCATGAGAACATGTAAAAACAAGGCTCCTCAGTGAGTAGAGCACCAGCCCTGGAGTCAGGAGGACCTAAGTTCAAATACGACCTCAGACACTTGACACATTTACTAGTTGTGTGACCCTGGGCAAGTCACTTAATCCCAATTGCCCTGCCTTCTCCCCTCAAAAAAAATTAAAAAAAAAAAAAAAAGCTCCCTGGGGATCCTACCAAATGTCCATCTCTGTCCAAGGTGCTGAAAGGATACAAAACATGCATCGCCAGTATTCCTGCCTTTAGTAGCTGGCAGTCTGCTTGGAGAGGCTATCTCATAACTTTCCTGCTAAGTGGTTAAAACTGCTGGCTTTTCATAAACTATACGATTTCTCCATTTACTAATTGCTCTGGAATATTTTATATTAAAGCTTAAAACTGCACTCAGTCAGTAAATATTTATTAAGCTCCTACTAAGCTCTAGCCACTACACTAGGTACAGAGGATACAAAGAAAGGCAAAAGACAGTTTCAGCTTTTGAGATGCTCACAGGCCAACAGGGAGGCCAGCATGCAAACAACTGTGTGCAAAACAAGCTACATACAGGACAAATGAGAAATAACTATAGAGAGAAGGCACCAGAATTACGGAGGATTGGGAAGGGCTTCCTGCATAAGATGCAACTTTAGCTGAGGCTTGAAGGAAGCCAGGGAAGTCAGGAGGCAGAGAGGAGGAGGGAGAGCATTCCAGGCATGGGGGAAGGCCACAGAGAAGGCCTGGAGTTTGCATATGGACACCCTGGATTCGGAATGCTGCCAATACAACTTAACATACTTAATAATTTAAGACAACGTAAAAGACACTTCCTCTCAGCCACGTCTAAGGGCTGGTAAGAGTCCATCCATAATAAGACCAGAGGAAAGACTGTGAAGCTGGAATGATTCCTACCAGAAGTTCCTGGACTACATCCTGCTTTCTGACAACACATATTCATTTCCACATCTACTAACTTTTTTTAAGTCCTTGATAGAGTATTGACTTTGGCATGGTAAATTATGAAGCTGTTAAAATTAAGAAAAATAATATTATTAAAATGGCTAAGTTAACCAGATGCTTAAGTTATTAATTCCTAATAAAGCCTTATTAAAAATTCTCTAAGCAATCAAAGGTCTAAGTACTTCAACAAAAGAGTCAAATGAGTCATGATATTTTTCATAACCTCACATTACAAAATCCTGGAACGTCTCCATTAGCCCATATACCCTCAAACGGCAGGAGCTTTACACTTTCCTGTTCTCATTTTTCAAACCAACAAGCATTTATTAAGTACTTACTATTTGCCAAACACAGTACAAATCACTAACATGTCAAGAAAGCATCTTTTAAAAAGCATAATTGGAAGTGCCATCATCAATATCAGTATCATCTGGAACACATTATGTGTTTATTAACTATAATATAAATCAAGCCATTTCCTGGCCTGGTTTGTTGAATGAATGAATGAAAGCAGTATACATAACTACCTGCCTAATAGCAAATATATGATACTTTAAGTAATATGACAATAAATACTGTTATTATTCATAATGATGGACATTATTATTCATAAACTCTGCTAAACATTTTCAAATCTAGAATTTATGCCATCTTCTACCAGGTCTAATGGAAATCAATTTTTGGTGATCAAAAATGTCTTTTAAGAGATTGTTAATGCACCATCATTCGTAATCATCCACATAAGATGACTCTGCAAAACCTGTTTTCAGGGAAAGTACTTTGGAGGGAGAGTATTTCAATGTTTGCCAGGACATTTCTGTAGTACTAAAATGTACTAATGGTAATTTAATACTGGAGTATCGAAATCTTTAAAAAATAAAGTAAGCATGTTTTTTAAAAGACCATGAAGTTTAAAAATCAGAAACCCTGCAAAAGTCTTAGCAAACATTGGGACATGTCAGTAATTGAAAAATTAATATTACAGCAGTCAAAGTGGGGGATAGAAGTGGGAAGTCATAGATATAATTAAAGCTAAATTCATTAAGTTCTTTTCCTTCAACTACAAATTCGTATTTCTGTGAGTACAAAGAAAAGCTAGTTTATTTTAGAATATTTTCAAATACTGTTCCTATAAACTATGATTTTGTTTATGATGTGTTTATTCTTTCTACTAGCAAACATTTCTGAATGATTTATTAACAGCATAAATAAAACCAATCAGAAATGGGAATCCTTAAAGGGCTAAGAAGCTTCCTAGACTTTATCGATGATGTAATATAATCAAGGATGTTTCTTTCAATTCACACTATGGGAAAATAAGAGATGCAAACACCATTGTCATTTTGTTCCAACTCCCAAGCGCACCTTGTTACTAAGGGGGCAGTTAAAATAAAGGAGCAACATATAAAGAACTACTGAACATTAAATAATTTTATGAGTCTAACTTAAATCAACAAAGGCAGAGAAACTCAGGATGAAGACTCTCCCTCTGCCCATAACACTCCCTGTTGGGCCAAGTTATTGAAACAAGAATATTTCTAAGTATCCCTTACCCTACAATATTGGCTACTTATGTCATTTAAAAGAGGGGAAACTCTCTCTCCAAATAGATGTGGGTATGTATGTATAGTAGCTTCGTAAGCTAAACTGCTGAAGCTTTTTTTGTGGTGGCCCAGAATTGGAAATTGAGGGGATGGTCATCAATTGGGGAATGGCTGAACAAGTTGTGGCATATGACTGTGATGGAATACTATTGTTCCATAAGAAATGATGAGCAGGCACACTTCAGTAAAACCTGGACTTACATAAACTGAGGCTGAGTGAAGTGAGCAGAACCAAGAGAACATTGTACACAGTGACAGCCACATTGTGCAATGACTGACCTTGATAGACTTAGCTTTTCTCAGCAGTGCAAGGATCTAAGACAACTCCAAAAGACTCATGATGGAAAATGCTATCCACATCCAGAGAAAGATTGATGGAGTCTGAATGCAGATAAAGCATGCTATTTTCTCTCTCTTTTTTTTCTTCTTTCTCATGGTTTTCCCCTTTGGTTCTAAATCTTCTGTACAACATGGAAATATGTTTAATATGATTGTATACATATAGCCTATATCAGATTGCACACCATCTTGGGGAAGGGGGAGCAGGAGGGGGGGAAAATTTAGAACTCGGAATCTCATAGAAGTGAATGGTGAAAGCTAAAAACAAATAAATAAATAAACAAACTTTTTAAAAACTGGGATGCCCAGAATGGGATACAATATTTCAACTATCATCTGACCAAACCAGAATTCTGATTGACTATTACCTCATTATTCCTCGAGTAATGCCAAAAAAAAGCTAAATTGCTAAGCATTTTCCCCTTTCTGTCATTCAAAACAGTGTTCCTCATTCAAAGAATCAAAGGAAGTACTAGGTCTCTCCATGAAAAAGCAATACCCACCTTCCCCCCAATCTCATGACTTTTAATACAGGTATGTATTACACACTCACAAATTAGGAAGCAAAGACCAGGGATCAAAATGGATGCCCATCACTGGGGAAGAGCTATAAACTGTGGTAGATAAATGTAATGGGGTATGACTGTACCATAAGAAATAATCAATGTGAAGAATACAAAAAAGCATGGAAAGCCATGGATTGATGCAGAGAAGTATCAGAATAGGAAAAGTCAAGTCAGCAATAACTTAGATTAAGTTCCTACTATGTGCCAGGCACTGTGCTAAGTGCTGGAGATACACAGGAATGAGTGGCTGGTTTAGGAAGTTACAGGGATGGTGAGCAGAGCCATGGGGAAGTTGACTGACACAACCTTTCTTTTTTTTTTTACTTTTTTAACATTTTTATTCAAAGTTTTCCCCTCCCCCTTCCTCACACAGTAAGCAATCAGACATAGATTATACATGTGCAATTATGTAAAACATTTCCATATTAGTCATTTTGAATAAGAAGGCTCGAAGAAAAGAAAAAAAATGAAAGGGTAAAAAATATGCTTTAGTCTGTATTCAGTCAATATCAGTTCTTTCTCTGGTTTTAGGTTCATGGAGGACTTGCTTGTCATTTCTTAAAGCACAATAATATTCCATTATAATCATATACCACAGCTTGTTTAGCCATTCCCCAATCAATGAGCATCCCTTTGTTTTCCAATTCTTAGCCACCACAAAAAGAGCTGCTATAAACATTTTTGTACAAAGAGGTCCTTTCCCCTTTTTTTGGATATCTTTGGGATACAGATCTAGCAGTGGTATTGCTGGATCAAAGGGTATACAGTTTTATATCCCTTTGGGCATAGTTCCAAATTATTCTCCAGAATGGTTGGCTCAGTTCACAACTCCACCAATAGTCCATTAGTGTTCCAATTTTCCCACATCCCCTCCAACATCCAACATTTTCCTTTTTTGTCACATTAGCCATTCTGATAGGTGTGAGGTGATGCCTCACAATTGTTTTAATTCTAATATCTCTGATCAATAGTGATTTAGAGCATTTTTTCATGACCATAGATAGCTCTGATTTTTTTTGTCTGAAAACTGCCTGCTCATAACCTTTGATCATTTATCAAGTGGGGAACGACTTGTATTTTTACAGATTTGACTCACTTCTCTATATATTTGAGAAATGTGGCCTTTATCCTAGATACTTGGTGCCAAAACTTTTTCCCAGTTTTCTCTTTTCCTTATAATTTTGGTTGCACTGGTTTTGTTTGTGCAAAAACTTTTTAATTTTATATAATCAACATTGTCTACTTTATATTTTGTAATGCTCTCTATATCTTCTTTGGTCCTAAATTTGTTCCTTATCCATAAATCTGACTAAATTATTGTAAGCTCTCTTAATCTGCTTATGGTATCATCCTTTATGTGTAAATCATGTACCCATTTTTACCTTTATCTTGGTATACGGTGTGAGATGTTGGTCTATACCTAGTTTCTGCTAAACTGGAAAACAGTATGACAGAAACCAGGTATAGTCCAATATCTTATTCTGTATATCAAGATATAACTTTTCAAGTAGGATAACAGTGATTAGACAATGGTTCGAGAGGAAGAGGTGGAAATGGGAAAGGGATCACACGCTTGGTAACAACAAGCTGAAGAAGATGGCCAAATGGATGGATTGGAATGTGAAGCATGGCTGGGGCCAGCTAGAGCTAATGGGCCATCTAGCAGCTGACACATACAGAGAATCACCAGGGGGATGGATACATAGATACAAATACAGGGATAATAGCCAAAATAAAAGCCCCATTGCCAATATCAGCACTTAGCAACTTTACAAGAATTTTTTCAAACTCCCAAATAAATATCATCTAGTAGCCTGGGACACACACAATTTTGTTCCCACATGTCTCATAAAACTTTACCAGAAAACCATTCAGACTGGCATATGAAAATACCAAAACATAAGCCTTATTTTATAGTATCTGTTCATACGATTTATTAAAAATGGTCTGCTTTTTAAGGAAAACAACATAAAATTAGAAGCATATGAACAAGCCTGAGGAAGATAAATATTCTACTTCTGAGTTTCTGGAAGAGAAACTTGCTTAGGAAAAGAAGCATCAGAAGAAGGCCTTGAGCAGGATGAAAAGAAGAAATTCCCAAAGTGGTTTGGAGGCCTTGGGAATGGTAAAGAAGACCAGATGCTGAATTCTGGAAGGAGATATTTGAGGAGACTTAAGAAGATGAAGAAGGGCCAAGCTAAAGGTGGTGAAAGGTTCAATCTGAATGACCTGAGGAAGAGGAGGAGAAGGAAGAGGACAAGATGGAGGACTCCACAAGAAGCTGAAGAGAAGGGAGATGAACCTTACTGGAAGGGAGGAAGAGACATAGAAGGCAAAGAGAAGCCAGGAGAAGAAGACAAAAATAAGGAACAAATGAAGACAAAGGTTGGTGAGAGAAGGTGGTCCAGTTGCTAAAGACGCATGAGAAAGGCAGATCTCTGGTCAGAAAGAGCCACTTCTCCCACGTGCTGGCTGGGTGACCCCTACCCTCTCTGGATCTCAAGGAAACTTTCCAAGACTACACTGCAGAACAGTTGTCGATTCACATGAGTAGGAGCTTCTCTGGCTTGGAAGCTCCTTATGTCAGATAAAATCACAGGTCTGGACCAGTTAGAAGAGGTGCTGAGCAATTAGCAAGATGTAAAGAGGGAAGGAGACTAATGATTCTGGAGATGTGATCACTAACGGCCAGTGTGGCATTGCAATTCCGAAAATAATATACCAGCCAGAAAGACAAAAACTGAGAACCTCACTTCCAGCAAGGATGAAAATGGGGTAAATTGGACGTGATTTGCTTCTAAGCTTGTGACGCTTGTGTATCTACCACAGGCAGTGATTGTTATCTGTGCTCAAACTATGGAATGGCTTCCCTCCTAGCAAAGAAGGCAAAAGGCTCCAAGGAATGTTCCTCCATCTACCAGATTGTTAGGTGCAAGGTAATGCTCCCCATTCCACCTCTGATGCTAGAGCTATCCCCTCCAAGGTTACCTTGTGTCTGCTATGGAGATTCTTATAAATGTAATGAAGCTCACTGAAAAGACCCTGGTGCTGGGAAAGATGGAAGGCAAAAGGAGGAGGGGATGGCAGAGGATGAGATGGAGAGATAGTGTCATGGAAGCAGTGAGCATGCACTTGGACAGACTACAGGAGATAGTGGAGGACAGGAGGGCCTGGGGTGCTACAGTCCATGGAGTCACCAGACACTACCGAATGACTCAACAACAACAACACAAATGTCCACGTTGGCTCCCCTGGAATGTAAGCTCTTTGAGGGGAGGCATTCATTCGCTTTGTCTTTTTTATCCACAGCACTAGCACAATGTAGATAGGGGATACTGTACACAAAGCAGATAGTACATGCTTATTGACTGATGGGCTCAGGTTTGGGGAATATCAAAGAGCTACTCACAAGGACTTCAAAATACCTCACAGTCTAGCTAGGAATCTGTTATCAGGACATCTGATCACTGGAGTTAGGGTTGACTCTTTGACTCTTGACTCAAATGAAGAACGCCATCATTTAGACCTGCTTCTCGGGACACCTCTTGACAGACAAAAATAAAAATGAAATAAACTATTACTGAACGACACGACAGAGCAGGTCTGCGTTCACAGAAACAGCGATGTTGCCTGTCCCAATTCCAAGGCCATACAAAGGAGAGGTCAAGTGACGAGAGTCATTGATTCCAAGTGAATCCAAGGGTAGGAAAGCCAAGCCGTGAGTGACACCACGGTACCAGGGGCTGCCCCAGGAGCCTAAAAGGACAAGAATGCCAGCAGCTGACACTATAAGGTCTGCAAAGAACTCTACGTGTCATCTCATTGGAAATTATGTCATTTGACCTCACGCTGCAGGGAAGTAGGTTCTATAAGAATTATTATTTTTGTTTGGGGGGCATCTAGGTGGAGCAACGGATAGAGTGTCGGGCCTGGAGTCAGGAAGACTCATCTTCCTGAGTTCAAATCCAGCCTCAGACACTTCCTAGCTGTGTGACCCTGGGCAAGTCGCTTCACCCTGTTTGGCTCAGTTTCTGTAAAATGAGCTGGAGATGGAAATGACAAACCACTCTGGTATATTTGCCAAAAATGGGGTCACAGAGAGTCAGACACAACGGAAAATGAGTAAATGACATCATTGCCAGTTTACAGACATGGAAACTGAGGTGCAGAGAGATTAAGTGACTTGCTTGTGGGTATGTCAGAGACAGGAATGAAATCCTGGTTTCTCATAATTACAAGTTCAATGCTCTTCCCACCATGCTGTGTGTCCTTTCATGATAAATTCTGTATTTCTCACTAAAACACAAAAAGCCTCAATACCTGTGCACAATATGCCTGTGTATAAATGTCTCCTGATGGCAAGGTTTCTGACACAGTCTTATTATATCTGATAAAATTTGGAATTTCTGATTCAGAATCACAGCCACAAAAATATCATATACTCTATCCCATGAGATTGGAGGCAGCCACAGCCTGAATCAAGAAGTCAAACTGAGGAAACTCTCAAAGAACCTGGAATATTTAGAACTCTGTTATCCTTAAGCCTCATCATTTGGGAACTCTTGCTAAAATCTAATTCCTGTATAGTTCTTGTAGGTGAGATAAAATATCATTTGAGACTGAGTTCTTGACTCAAAACTTCTCTGCCAAGAACAGTTAGGTATCAAATTTTTTTTAAAAGGAATGTTTGGCATATACAAGAATCAAAATACACCAAACCAGCAAAGATACACAAATATTTTAAATGAAAATTTAAAAAATTAAATAAGTCATTATGAAAAAAATTATAATAGAATTGATTGAAACATGTCATGCTATGGAATAATAACAACAGAGCAAATTTTTACTTCAAAATACCAAATGCAATTGAGTTTGGCTCTTTTGGCAGGGAGGAGACAGGGTCCAGACCTGAAATTCTATTCATGTGGGTAAAGAAACTCCCTGAGCCAACACAAATGGGCACATCTTCTGCATGTTCCAATCTCAGGATGTTATATGAAGGACCTGTCCAGAGCCACAAGGCCTGTCTGTACGTAAGTGTTACACATGGCCCTTGAACCCAAATTTCCCAGCCTGCCTCCAAGCCAAGCTCTCAATTCACATCTCAATGGCATTCTAATTCTAAAAATAGATTCTCCTCAACTGAAATGAATGACAATTGGTGCTATCATTAATCTGATGAAAGAAAAACTTGTTAAAACATGTTACTAGAATAGGATCAATGTAAATAAAATGATTTCTCTCATGATTTAAATCATCAGTAACAAAGGACTAAATCAGACTTGAAACACTAGACATCTTTACTGGCTGATGCAGACAGCTGTAGTCCCTCTCAGCTTGGCCAAGCTAGTCTTTAGAAAACAGCCCTGGGGGCTCAGGGCCAGGCCCACACAGAAAGCTCTCTTGGGTGGGGAGGCCCCACCAACACTCAATTCTGTGGGCACAGACTTAAAAAGCTCTAAGAAGTCCCCTGCTCATGAGGAGGCATTTTTATCTAAATAAAAAATGAGCTTCTGAACCCTGGGTATTTTTTTTCTAACAACAAAAATCTAACTTTAAGATAAATGTTGCTTGTTTTCCTGTTTTGGGTAAAATGTGGGTTCTAAGCTTCCTTCTGGGATCAAGTGCCACCTTCTCAATGAAGGCACTCCCCCCCCACTCCTGCCCCATCCAGTTGCTGAAGCTCTCATTCTTCAAATTAGTTGAATTTATCTGTGGGAACTTGGTAAATCTACCAAGAGAATGGAAGCTCCTTGAGGGCTCAGCTTTTTATACCCAAAACCTTGATTCCTTCTGGCACGTGGAAGGTGTTCCATCAACGCTGAATTGAATTGAAAGTTAGATGGATTATTTCAGGCAATGCAACCATAGCAATTTAAGTACTGTATTATACAACTAAATCTTTCTTCCAACATAAACAAAGGCTAGAAAAAGATGAACTTTGCTGCTTAAAAAAATTCCCAAGTAACTTCTCCATTTAAAACTAATTAGGCAGTTAGGTGGTGCAATAGTCAGTGTCATGGACTTCAAGTCAGGAAGAGCTGACTTCAAATCCTGCCTTGGATACTTACAGCTGTGTAACCCTGGGCATGTCACTTAAGTTTTCAGCCTCAGTTTACTCATCTCAAAAATACGGAAAATAATAGCATCTACCTCAGCGGTCGCCAGGAGTGTCAAATGAGATAATATAGACAAAGCACTTACAAAAAAGCAAACCTTAAAATGCTACGGAGATGCATTGTACATCTCAGGGAGCTCCTTTTCACATGCTTTGTCATCCTTCTCTGAATTCCTCACATTCCTCATTTCTTTTTCCTTGAATAATATTTTCCCCCTAATTTCATGCAAAACCAATTTTCAACCTTCATCCTCTAAAACTCTGAGTCCAAATCCCTCCCTCCCCGGCCCCAGACAGCAAGCAACTTGATCCAGACCAGACCACACATGTGCAATCATGTAAAACACACCTCCACATACAGTCCTCATTTCTTACATTACAAAAATGTTCTGTTACATTAGCGTCCCTCAGTGTGCTCAGACGTTCCCTCACTGATGCGTCTCTCTCCTCTTCTGGAGTCCCCGTTACTGCCGAGGACATCCGTATTCTCCCAATATCCCTGGGGATGCATGTGAGCCTCAGCGCTGACCATTCTTATGAGGAACTGGGCAACCGCATTATTTCACATGGGGAAGCCAGGTGGTGCACTGGATGGAGCACCTGCCAGGCCTAGAGTCAAAAAGACCTGAGTTCAGCTTCAAACACTCACTAGCTGTGTGACCCTGGGCAAGTCACTTCACCCTGTTTGCCTCAGTTTCCTCATCTGTAAAATGAGCTGAATATAGCTGAACATGACTGAAACAAGTGAACAACAAAACAAACCAAAGAAACAAATTATACACACACACAGAGTGTGTGTGTGTATCTGTATATATATCTATTTATTTAGCTACATTCACAGTGAGACAGGAGACTTGTCAGAGCTGGCAATAGAGGAGCAGCTTCACCTTAGGAAGGGAGGTCAAAGGCCACCGGCGATCAGAACGCTAAGTGGGAGCAGTGAGAAGATTTGTAAACTTGGGCTTCTTCATGTTGATTTGAGGCTTACTTTAAAATAAGGCCGATGTTTGTGCAGATTATCTTGACAGTAGCGCCCACATCAGTTGTCAGGTCATGTTTAGCATGGGGAAATGTATTAATCTGCCATAGCTGGCATTGTAAGAGTCTGGAATAAATAGAGGGCTCAGCCAGATGAAGAGGGATTAACTGTGTAGATTGAGCAAACTCTTCAATCACTGAACCAGTGATTTGACAAAGGATTAGCTGTTGCTTTTACAAATATTGATTACTGATTTGCTCCTCAGAATGGGGATGACATAGCTTGTTCAGTTGCTGTGCAGTGTGGTATGTGCAGTGTACATCATTCATCCCAATGGATTTGTCATGGGCATTATGGAAACTGACAGACTGATCACAGTCTCAGTAGCCAGCGCTGCTTTGGTGACAGTTGTAACAGCATTTCTATGGAAACTCCTGGTTTTTAGGAGTTTATAGTATGGCCATAAAATTTATTCCCATGTGGAGTTTGTATACAAGAGTCTTTACCCTAACAATTATTTTTATGTATATTATAAAATGAGTCAATATGAGGTCATTTATTTTGAAAAAAAAAAAAACAAAAGTAAAACTGTTTATGGTACAGAAAACCTTTAGGCACGTCTTACTGTGCAAGATACACTGCCTAAGTAAATGTCTATGCCCGCATTGGCTGTGCTTGGGAGTCAGCCTATAACCAAGGACCTGCCTATTTTATGGGGGCTTCAGAAAACCCCTTAGCATTTTCAGAGAGATACCATTTCCCCCTTCCCCTTCTGTCTCCCTTGTCCCCCCCTCTACCCCCACTGCCCTATGGGTGACCTGAAGCTTCTTTGGAGCCTGTGATATTCCATGACTCAGCTCTACAGAACCGCTGGAAGACTATGGACATTAGAAAGGGATGTTGTTTTGGGAGACGCATATGGAGGGTGTGAGCACAGTTGTGCCAGGGAAATAGCAACAAGGATATCACCAGGGAGAAGTGGGCAGGAACAGGAGTAGAAGCTATCCTGTGTAGACAGCAAGAAACATCTGGACCTTATGTGGCCTCCACTGGTGCCTGGGCTGTGAGGAGATCAAGGGAGAGAGAACACTGATGTGCATACAGATCAATGACTTTTTTTCACTTGAGGGAAGAGATAGAGATATGAATTTGAGGGAATAACATTAAAAAAACAACTAAGGGATGAAAAAGAGGAGCACAGTGAGTGCAGAAGGAAGGGAGAGGTAGAATGGGGTAAATTATTTCACATAGAGGAGGGGAAGATGGGAGGGTGGGCAATAGGCACTGCTTGAACCTTACTCTTATCAGTACTGGCTCAGAAGGAAGAATATACACAATCAGTTGAATGTAGAAATCTATCTTACCCTACAGGCAAGTAGGAGGGGAGGAGATTAACTAAAAGGGGAGGGGGAGAAGACTGACAGAAGAGAGGGCAGACCGAGGAGGTGGCAGGCAGAACTGTTGAGGAGAGAGAGGGTGAAAGGAGAGAGAGGGCAAATAGGAGAAAAAGTAGGATGGAGGGAAATACACAATAATCATAACTGCAAATGTGAATGGGATGAACTCTCCTATAAAATGGAAGCAGAGTGTATCAAAAACCAGATTTCTATAATGTGTTGTTTACAAGAAATATACTTGAAGCACAGAGACACACCCAGAGTAAAGGTAAGGAAGCTGGAGCAGAATCTATTATGCTTCAGCTAAAGTAAAACAAAAAAACAAGAATAGCAATCCTGATCTCAGACAAAGCAAAAGCAAAAACAGAACTAATTAAAAGAAAAAAGGAAGGAAACTACATCTTTCTAGAAGGCACCATAGACAATGAAATAATAGCATTACTTAACATATATGCACCAAGTGGTACAGCACCCAAATTCTTAAAGGAAAAGTTAAGTGAGGTATAGGTTTATGACCAAACAAGAGATAGAGAACATTATGAAATGTAAAATAGCTAATTTCGATTATATTAAATTAAAAGGCTTTTGCACAAACAAAACCAATGTGACCAAAATTAGAAGGCAGAAAGCTGGGAAATAATCTTTATAGCAAGTGTCTCTGATAAAGGCCTCACTTCTCAAATATATAGAAAACTGAATTTATAAGAACACAAGCCATTCCCCAATTGATAAGTGGTCAAAGGATCTTAACAGGCAATTTTCAGATGAAGAGATCAAAGTTATCTACAGACATATGAAGTGCTCTAAATCACTCTGATTAGAGAAATGCAAAGTAAAACAACTCTGAGATACCATATCATACCTATCAGATTGTTTAATATGACAAAAAAGGAAAATGATAAATGTTGGAGAGGATGTGGGAAAATTGGGACAATAATACACTGTTGGTGGAGTTGTGAACTGATCCAACCATTCTGGAGAGCAATTTGGAACTATGCCCAAAGGGCTATAAAACTGTGCATACCCTTTGATCCAGCAATACCAGTAATAGGTCTATTTCCCAAGGAGACCATTACAAAGGGAAAAGGACCTATACATGCAAAAATATATATAGCAGCCCTTTTTGTGGTGGCAAAATATTAGAAATTGAGGGGATGCCCATCAATTGGAGAATGGCTGAACAAGCTATGGTATATGAATGTAATAAAATACTATTATGCAATAAGAAATGATACACGGACAGATTTTGGAAAAAGCTGGAAAGATTTGTACAAATTGATGTAAAGCGAAATGCGCAGAACTAGGAAAATATTGCACACAGTATCAGCAACACTTTTTGAAGATCAACTATGAATGACTCAGGTCTTCTCAGCAACACAATGATCCAAGCCAGGTACAAAGGACTCACGAGGGAAAATACTATCCATATCCAGACAAGGAACTGATGAACTCTGAATACAAATCAAAGCATACTTTTTTCATTTACTTTATTTTTTTTCAAGTTTTTTTTCCTTTTGATCTGTTTCTTCTTTCACAACTGTGACTAATATGAAAATACATTCTACATGATAGCACATGTATAACCTATATCAAATTGCTTACCACTTTAGGAAGAGGGGAGGGAAAAACATTTGGAACTCACAATCTTGTAAAAATGAATGCTAAAAATTGTCTTGACTAGAATTGGGAAAACCAATAAAATACTATTAAAAGAAGAAAGTGGCTATGATATGGTAGGGGTCTGGGGAAGGAAATAATGCATTTATTTGTAATGCCCTCATCAGAACAATATTCTACGAAAATAAGCTAACCAGTCAGTGAGTCAATATAATTACTAACACTTTTACCTCCTTTTGCTGAAGAAAACTTCAATCTTCAGTTCTGAGTCCAGCAATTTCCCCAATATATTCACTTAATAGTATGATCAGTAGATGCATTTAGTAGAATGTGAATAAAGGCTCAGCCCTGGACCTGCCTCAACCTCTGGGAAGCCTTTGGGACTGGGAACAAGACCTGATTATCAACAGACTGCCTTCTAGTAACCCAGTGCTGGGTGGGGACACCTTTGCCCAGGGTTAGCAAGGACTCTGTCCTAGTCTCAGGCCCCTTTCCTGCTGCCTCCTCCTCCCACCTGAGCTTATGGTCCTTTTGGGATGGTAAACTCCCCTTCACTAGAAAGTGAAAGGAATGACCACCCCCCCCCCCAATGATCTTTCCCCCTTCCCAGCTCAGCCTTCAGAGAGCTCCTGGCTGGCCCAAAAGGGAACATGGAGCCAGAAAGAATGGCCCATAGGATATGGAAAACATCATTCCAGAATAGATAATAAAGAAAGGAAAAGATGATAAAGTACTTGGACAATGCCAAGTTCTGAGGCTGAACCTTTCAGAAAGAAGAGTTTTGCAGCATTACTGAGTTCCTGGAGGAAGTGGAGGAATTCCAGGTCCAAAGCAGGCACAGCAGTGATAGAAGAGCAAAGCAGCAGATACTGTCCCAGTGTGGACAAGCCACCCCAGACCTCGCCCTTTATTAGTACTGTGAGTCACACTGACTGTGCAGGTCCAGAAAAAGAAAGTTTCCTCCCTCACAGCCCTGAGGGCTTTTGTCCTGTTGTAGGGGATTAGATAAACTCCTGACACATGGCGAGGCTCATCAGTGGCTAAGGGGTCAATTCTCTGTCTATCCAAAGGTTAAATAGCACAGAAGGAGAGGCCCAGACTTAAAGAAGCGCTTTGGGTCGAGGTAAGTGCTCCCTGAAGAAGACACAGACCCATGGAAAGGTGAGAGCGCTGTCCTGACTCTTTTGGCCTGAAGTGGGAGAGCCTTGTGATGACTATTGTTTGGAATGAAATCAAGTCTGCTGTGTATTTGATGGGAAAAGGTGCTAAAGTTTGTATTTGATCAACATCTTCCTTAAAAAACATATCAGTACTATAAGTTTTCTACTTTCACTGGGGACAAAATTTCATATTATGTTGTTTACCTGTACTTCTTGAGACTTACTACATGTAGTATACGACCAGTCATTCAAAAACACTGGGCAGTGACGAAGTTTCCCTGTTCCACAGGGATAATAATGACAGCATTTCTCTGGGGCTTTAAAGACTGCAAAGCCCTTCGTAAACATCACCTCATTGAACCCTCACAGCAATCCTTTGAGGCAGATGCTACCATTCCCATTTCACAGATGAGGAAAGTGAGGTTAAGAGGAGCTAAGTGACTTCCCCAAAGTCACAAAAGTTAATAAATGTCTAAGGCAGGATTTGGCCTCATTGTTTTCCTGACTCCAAGTCCAGCACTCATGCTGGGTAACATGTAGAAAATTTTTGTGAAATACCATCTGAAATGTATGTTTAAGAAAAAATGAAGTAAAATCTGGGGGAAAAACACACTTAAAAATTAATATAAGAGTAGTCAGTCTGAAAATTATGTAGCCACACCAAAACCCTCCTTGTAAAATCTTTTCTAGGTGAAATAATATGATTAGTTTCTTATAATGATGAGTCTCCAACAGAAACATAAAGGAAACGTCCAATAAACCCCACAAAAACATGATAGAAGCACAACATATTAATTGTGGGCCTGGAATGGGCATCATTGCCCTATGAAGCCTGGTAGAAGGTTGTAAACTGGGTCTACAATTCTCAGGCGGCTTCCAAACACCTCTCCTGGACCATCCCAAACTGGAGGCCGCCATGAAAGTGCATTAAGAGAGTGTGACCTGAGAACATTCCAAAGGAAATCCAAGCCTAACCTCTCAGGAACTTTGGGAGAGTGATTGATTGCACAGATGTCCTTACACTCCATTGTCTAGATTCCCTTCTGCGAGCTTCCTCAGACAGAGGAAACAAAACAGTGTTTCTCTAAGATAAGCAATGAGGCTGGTAAGAAGCCCAGTTCACCACAGACATATCTGGAGGCCAGAATTTGCATCTGGGGTAGTGCTTCGTCCAGGGAGCTTACAATGATTTCTAAGGCCACTGCTCTGAATGCACCCACAATCACGAATCTACTGTCTTACACAATGTAAATGTTGGCTCTCACTGAGGCCAACTTTCAGAGGAAAGACAGAGGGTAACGATTCTAGGACCCACAAGACACTTATAATAACCATTCAGGAAAGCTTACGCCAAACATGGCACTTAATATGTATACACTAATTATGTGTCTATTATGAAATTACAATCACGTCTTATTCTCAAAATACTCATCATAATTGTATTGTGTTGACTATATCTGAGACAATTATGTTACAATAAATGGATTTACATTATGATTTACATTATGATAATGCTCTCTGATAAAGCTCCTTCATACACACAATCTCACCCTTCTCTGTCTTGGAAGGACATCAAGGTGACCTAGTTGAAGGAGCACACTGCTCGTGATTCAAGAAAGCCGTTATTAGCTGTGTAACACTAGCAAAGTCACTGAACTTCTCTGAGCCTATGAGCAACAGCTTTTTCCTCTGTAAAAGACATCGATACTTCCCTGGGCTGATGAGAGGCTCAAAAGGGATCATGTTGATACAGTGCTTTGCCAGCCTTGAAGCACCTACAAACTCCAGCCACCATTGGCAGACTCTAAATCCACCATTCTTGGCCCTATGCCATGTTGTCATTGAAGCCATCATGGACACAGAGATCAGCACTAACCAAGGCTCCTGACCCAGAGAGCTGAAACGATAAGAAATCCAGTAACCAAGCAATCATTTCATCAGGTGGGCAGGCATTCCTGTCACCAACACATCACGATGACTCCCTGACTCAGTCAATGGTCTTCAAAAGTTTATGCAAACAAAAGAAATGAACACACAAAATGTGAATCCCATGGTTGCGTCAACACACAAATAGTTACTGTCATTTGGGTCTGATAAATGGAAATGAGGACCAGCTCCAGAGTCACAGGGCCTGGGTTCAAATCCTGACTCTGATCTCTGATTCTTATGACCTGTGACCTAGGGCCAGTCACTCCACCTCCGTTTGCTGATCTGTAAAATGAGTAGCTCCGTAAGGACAGCTCTCTGTATGATGCTGTGATCCTGCTGTGGAGTCCTGTAGTCACCTGGCAAAGCAGGTTCAAGAGCCAAAATCCCGCCAGAGATGGTGCAGGGTGCAGGGAGTGGCAGTCTGTAAAAACTTTCGGAAATAAGAAATCTTCTATGATGCATGACAGAAGACACCACAGTGTTACTGGCAGGGCTCTGGATCACTTGGGATCCAATCACTTAGCACTGCACGACAGATATATAGAAGCATTAACCTTTAATAAAGTGATTTTACTCAACTGGGAAGAGAAAGGAAAAAAAAAATTCTCTCTTATGATGATGTTATGGCCTGAATAATGTGAATAGCAATATCAAGGATTTTTATAGCAACCAATCAAAAAGCATTTCTTAAGCACTATGCTAATTAATGAAATGAAATAGTTCTTACTCACAGTGAGCCTACATTCTAACGAGCAAGAGAGCAAGTACCTATAAAAAACATGCAATGAAAGCTAAGAGATTCACAAACACACGAAGTGAGTGATCAAATACAAGGTAGTTTGGGAGGGGGGCAGCAATAGCAGAGAAAAGGATTCATGCAGAAAATGGTGCCTGAGCATCTTTTCAAGCCAAGTCAAGTCAGCAGCCCACATTAAGCACCTACTATGTACCAGGTGCTGTGTGCTAAGGGCCAAGTGCCGGAGATACAAAGAAAGGTAAAAACTAGACCCTGCTCTCCAGAAGCTCCCAGTCTAATGGGGGAGACAACATGCAAGCAACTATGTCCACACAAGATGGACACAGGATAAACTGGGGGGAGAGAGAGAGGGTCTATGAGGCACAGAGAAGAAGGCAGTTCACTCCAGGGCTAGAAGACAGCCTGTATAAGGAAGATACAGCCTTGTGTGTGAAGAACAGAGAGGAGGATGGGTTGGTTGCACCAGAGGGAGGAGGAGGTATGCCCAATGAAACTGAAAATAGAGACTAGAGCCGGTATGGGCAGGGCTTTGCCAGCTAAACAGAGGAGTCTATATTTGATCTTCGAGGCAAGAGGAAGCCACGGTCAGGGGCATGATGCAGGAGATGAGGAAGCAAAGATGCCTGAGAAGGAGCAGAAAGGCTGACAGATGGGAGGAGAACCTTGAAAACAGAAGTGTCACAAAAACCCAGGGAAGAGAAGAGGAAAGTGAACAGTGTCAGCTGTAGCTGAGAGGCTGAGAAGGATTCGAACGGAGCACAGGTTCTGAGATTTGGGTGCATTGTACTGGGAATGATTTTAGAAAAACCCAAGAATTTGTACAAACAAATGTAGGGAAGTGACCAGAACCAGGAGAACACTGTGCACAACAGTGTCAGCCAGTGTCAGAAAGACTTGAGAATTCTGATCAGCCAATGGCCAATCAGACTCTTGAGAAAAGAAGCAGGCTTCCCAGCCTTCCTAACAAAGTGGCCATGGACTCAGGGTGCAGAATGAGGCACAGACATAAAGGAATTTATCTTGCTTGACTATACTATATTTGTTACGAAGGCTTTGTTTTTCTTTTCTCAATGGGGGAGAGAAAATAGATGTTAAGTGGAAAAAATAAAATTTCAGATTGAAATTTTAGATTAAAAAATATAAATGAGATCGCTGGTAAGTTTAGAAAGAGCAGTTTCAGTTGTGTGATGAGATCAGAAACCAGAATGCAAAGGGTTAAGAAATAAATGAGAGAAGTGGAAGCAGTCAGTGGAGGCAGCTTCTTTCCCTCCCCACCCCCCAACCCCCAAGGAATTTGGCTTAAGAAAGGGAAATGAGACATGGGATCCTAGCTTGAGGGTATATATGGTAAGGTCCTGTTTTTGTTTGGTTTTGTTTTTTAAGGATGGGAAGACTTGGGCAAGTTTAAAGTGAAACATTCAGTTCCCAAAGAGAGGTTAAAGACTGGAGGTGGAGGCTGAATGAGGATGCCACCACTGCATGTGAAGAAGATGGACTTGGGGAGGCCCAGAACCTGGGAGAAAGGAGGCTAGAACCTCTGGGGGATGACAGCATGAGGATCTGAGCTACTTTACACCAAGACCATAGAGCTTGCTAAGAACAGAATGCTGAAGCAAATGAGGACACAGAACTAGCTTGGGCAGCAAATTCCAATGGAGACTCAATCCTCACTTTTCTCATCTGTAAACTAGGCACAATAATCCTTTCTGAAGAGTGGGGTTTTGATGATTCATAAAGGCAAATGTTACCCATAAAAGCAAATATGTAACTAATGGGAGCTTGGTAAATCTTCCGAGCAGTCTAGGGCCCACAGAACATCCTGTTCAAACCACGTGGCAAACAATCAAGCCCTCCATGGAGCCAACACCAAGGGAGAGCAGCCCTTGGGTGCTGCTTTTGAGGCAGCCAAGTATTTTTAATGATGTGCGATTTTAATTGGGACACGGTTCAGATATCACTTTAGAGTTATTCTGTGTATGTCTTGAGCTCTGTGCAGAATCTGAAGAGTATTTGATATTTTTAATAACTAAAAATTTGGAAAATGAATTTATGATGATCTTGTACCCCGGGAGTCAGAAGTCTCTGATCCCCCCTTGTCTGCCTTGTCTCTGGTGATATTTCTTCATATAAGCCCCTTCATTCTCCTGTGGTTCAGTTTGTGTCTGTAAAAAGAGAGAGGATACCTCCCCACCGCAGGAGAAACCTGGGAATGGGAAAATGTGAGGAGAAGCCGACATTCCCCTAAAATCCCTCCCTGTGGTTTAGAACATGGAAATAGCATGCCCACGCTCCCCTAGGACAGAAGCTCTCATCCCTCTGGCAAGGCCAACCAGGTGACCCATGGGGTCCCTTCCCATCATGAAGCTTCTAAATCATTCAAAACAGGTAGTTATCTTAGTATGGCTTGTGGACAGAGGACCACACCTCAGGTAGCACACTTAGACACCACCCCCGCTACCTTCATACTGCCTGTGTGTGTGTGCGCGTGCGTGCGTGCGTGTGCGTGCACACACCTGTGCACAACAGTGGGATCACAGGAGTAGAGGCTCTTTACATATGACTAACCTATACCATCCTCATTCCTGCTTCTCTCCCAGTGGATGTCCAAGTGTGCGCCCCCCTGTTTTATTCTTTGTGATCCAAGCTGAGAGCAAGCGAAATCCCTGTCGGACAGCTCGGCTGCTGCTGTGTTTCTGGGTAGAAACTTGTAGTGTCCCCTGGTGAGGCTGAGAGCTCCACCTGCTTGGTATCTTACTGCCAACACATTTCAGGGTCACAAATAATTATTTAATAAAGTGGTTCCAGTATTGAAGAGCATTTCATTCCAACCAAACTGGTGGGACCCCACAATGATGCTCCAGTAAAAGGGCTGGGCACAGTCCAACTTCTCTCATGAGAAGGGCTTTATTTTTCATCCAACTGACAAATGACAGTGTCAAGTGCTGAGAAGACTAGAACCAGACTTTGCTGGTGGCATGAGTTGGTCACTCCAGGCTCCTTCAAGCCAATCCCTCCTGTCTGAGAGCTCTCTGGCATTATCTCCATCTTGTACTGAGGAGCAAGACCAAATAACATCCCATGCAGTCATCCCCCAGGTATTGTGCCCTCTGCCCAGCCTTCCTGTGCCAACCTTCTCCCCATCTGATCTCTAGAGGCCATGCCCTCTCCTCACTGGCACAGGTCATCCACACAACTTGGTCCTGCACTGGAGGTGGCTGCAAATTTACCTAACCCTCAGCATCTAGCCATCTGTCACATCCCATGCTGCCAACCACTAGGAGCCTCGTGTCTCTCTGGGCCCTGTTGCCACTCACACCCTTCTCCATTCTCCACCTCCTTCTCTTGGAGCAAGAATCAAATCCATATTACCAATGCTTGTGAAAAGACACAACAATCCAGTTATGGCTCTATGTCTCCATTCACCATCCCTGTGACTCTCTGGACCAAAACTCCTCTCCTTGGCTGCCACTCTTCCACTATAAGAATAGAAGACGCTTGAGCGAAGGCACTAATTCTTCTTTATGTTTTTATCCCCAGTGCCTAATGAGGTAGCTAGCACATTCCAGGTGCTTAAATGGTTTTGTTTTTAAATTCATTCAGAATTGAAAATTATTAGACAACTTCAGTGCTACACAAAAAAAGGCATTACACGTTGGCAGTGTGGGAAGAAAAGAGAAGCCACACTCATCTCTCTACTACACCCATAATATTTAAATAGATTTCATATAGCTAAGATGAAAATTATCAAACATATAACTCCACCACAACTGCATCAAGCAGAAACTGTGCAACACACATGACTATGGACTGCAAATATTTAATACCTTCTGAGTACCCAGAAAGATACAACCTGATGACCAGAATACACATCACAAGCTCAAATTCCAATACAGAAATACAAGCCTTGAAAATATATCCTTGAAAATTTGAGAAACAAAATGTGTTGCAACCAAACCATTATGGCTGGACTGATATGACATCAATCTGTAAAAAAATTTAATAATAATATTTTAAATAAATATCACTGTACAATCAATCAGTAAACAAGTATTTATTAAGCACCCACCAAGCGTGAGACATGGTGCTAGGCACTGCAGGTACAATTAAAATAAACAAAAAAATCCATACTAACAAGGAGCTTATAGAGAGGGCCCTAGCTACTGGTGGACTCAGGTAAGACTTCGTGCACAATGTGGTGCCTGAAATGAGTCAAGAAGAAATACTCTATGATGTGGAGCTAAAGGCATGTAGGAGCAGTCAGTTTGGCCATACCACACAATATGGGAAGAGGAATAATGGACAGTACGGCTAGAAAGTAGGTTGTGACTAGATTGCAGAGAACCTTAAAGCCAAAGAGATGAAACTGTTTGATCCAAGGGCTACAAGTGTATTAGGTGAGAGAAAAACCTGGCCAGAGCCACAGTGAGGGACAATCACTTTGCCAGAGTATGGAAAAGGGATCGCAGTGGAGGGAGATTTGAGGCTAGAGGATGAATTGGGGATCATTGCAAATATCCAGGCAAATGTGATGAGGGCCTGGACTACAGTGGCAGCCACTTGAATAGACAGAAGAGGACAGATGGGAAAGATGCTGTAAAGGTCACAACAGCGAGACAACATGGAAACAACAAATAAGGTACGTACAATACAAATAGGAAATAATCAACAGAGAAAAGATATTAGAATTAAAAGAGAAGTTGGAAAAATCTTCCGGTAGATGTGGGATTTAAGCTGGGACCTGAAAGAGGCCAGGAAACCTAGGAGGCAAAGGTGAGGAGGAAGAGACAGCCAGTGAAAATACCCCAAGTTAAGAGACGGCGTTTCTTCTTCAAGGAACATTGTGACTGGTGACCAAACTGGTGACCAAAGAGAAGTGCAAATCAAGGCAACCCTGAGGTTTCACCTCACAACAAAAATGTTGGCAAAGATGACAAAAGGTAGGAATGGTCAGTGTTGGAGGGATTGTGGAAAGATAGGCACACTACTGCATTATTCACAAAACTGTGGATTAGGGACACCATCCTGGAAAGCAATTTCGGGTAGATGCAAATAAAATGGTTCAGACGTCCATAACCTGTGACCCAGAGATGCCGCTGCCAGGCAGATACTCCAAGGATATCACTGATGAAAAGAAAGCAAAAATATTTGTGAAAGCAAAGACCAGGCAACAAAGTAGATACCCATCAATTGAAGAGCAGCTAAACAAATCATGGTTTGTTAAAGAATGGAATATCATTGTGCTTGAAGAAAAAATGAATGTGACAGTAAGTGAACTGTTGTAAAATGAAGTGTGCAGAACCAAGGAAAAACACACACAACGACTACAACAATGTAACTGGAAAGGAGACGTGAGAAGCCACGCTTCCCCTAAGCCCTTGCAGAGGGGGCGGGAAGGGGGAGACAAGATTCTTTTTGATGAACTGATTAATTTTGATGTATTTTTTCTCTTTTTAAAAAAATCTGTTATAAGAGATGGCTTTCTGTAAGGGGGCGGGAAGGGATACAGGGAGAAATGTGGGCTATGTATAAACAAAACGATTTCTTAAAAAGAAGAAGATGAAAACGTAAAGAAGACAACAAGAGGAGCAGCGTGGACTCATATGGCGCTCCGTGGTTCACAGCCAGTTTTCCTTCCTATCACTTATGACATGGGAACAAAGTCAGAATGAAAGCTCAGAACCAAGTCTAGCACCCAAGGATCTATCACTTCCTACTAAATCAGGAATGGTCAATTCTGCAAATAATTCACGTCCACAAGAGATTTAAAATCTTGGAGCTTCAATACAAAAGAATCAAACTGGTACAAACACCAAATAGAGATTTAAAGTACCATTCACTTGTCCTTCCCTCTGCAGAGGTCAACAGTGTTATCTTGTACATGTTGATGTGGTGTAACATAGGACTACTGCTTATATAAAAGGAATCTTGCCAAGGTTAGGGGATCAAAGTTTGTCCTAGCAGTTTCTTCATCTTTATTTGCAAAAGTTCCAATCATGCTTTCTGTATACGTATTCATTCTATGTTAGTAGCAAGAAAATTAAATCTAATTGTCCTTCTAGCATTCATGAAGGTCCATAAATTGCAAATAAACTTAAATCTACATGAAAGGAGATTAACGTGCCTTAATTTCAAGTTTTCACCTGGTTAGCAAAGCCATGGGGGATGGAAAAGGAATTAAAATCTATTCCAAAAGGTTCAGATGGTATTGGTGGGTAAAAATGGAGGTCACTGCTCTTGGCTACCCTAGATTAAGTACCTAAAGATAAAAATATTAAGACAATCATGAGTGACTTATTGGGGTGAGGATGGTAGGTTTTTGTTTGCAAGGTCATAACTAGACAAAGAAAGGCCCTGAAATAACTCCTGTAACCCAACCTACTCCCAGTATCTATGTAAGTGAAATTTGCTTAAAAGGAACACAAATGGAAGTTGTAAAAAGAGAGTAAGTCCTAAAAGCAATAGGAGTAGGAAGGAGAAAAGAAAGGTCTCATCTGCTTTGTCTAAAAAATTATTAGGGGGAGAATGATGGACTGAACTGACTTTAGAATCTAAGGCTGTGATCCCAAATTCATGGGGCAGCCACTCCCACCGGTAGCATCTCACGCCTCTCACGTGGGCATGTGGACGCTCACCCTCAGAGATGGCTGTCTTGTGCCAACCTATTCTCACACAAACAGGTCCATGTGCTCAGAAAAAGACCACCAACATAAAATTACACTCAAATTCCATCAGGAACTTAGGTCCTATTATGAATAAATATCCTTCCACTACTCTCCACTCTAACTCTTGAGCTCCCACCAATGCACTTCCATTTATACAACCAACTACTAAAATAATGATACCAATTAATAATAATGCAAAAGAAATAAGATCACAGGTACTGATATATTAAAGCAAATACATAAATAATAATTATATCACAATCCATACACAAACCAGGGTCATATTCTCTCACCAATGTACTCAGTACCTGGGGAGAAAGAATGGTCGCACACTCACAGAAACCTAAGAAGGAAGTACATGGGTGAGGAAACCCCACGTGTTCACAGTGTCTTGTGACTCAGGAATTGTAAACTCTGGCATCTCATTTCTATTTCAGGAACTGACCATAAAATTTTCTTGGGGCTTCTGTGTTAAACAGATGCTTCCAATTGCTAAGCTGAGTTGATCCACATTGTGCTTGACTGATTAGTTGAATGGCTTCTCTGATCTTTTGCTCCTACATTATTCCTCTGTTTAGTTCTTCTCAATGGCAACTATACAGTCCATCACTCCTAGTTTCTAACTGGGATGATGCAGATCCTTTTACTTCTCTCTCTTATCTTTCAGAGTTCTAACTATGTTCCCTCTCTGTGAACAACTCTACCTTCTCTATGATTAGTAATTAAATTCTCATCTTCTGTCTGTAAGATTAATTATATTTGTTTAAAAATCATATATAGTTCCGATTGTCTGCATCTCTTTAGTACACTAAAGCTCATAACATTCAAAACTTTTTAAGATAATACTTACACTACCTACCTTACGGGGCCATTGTGATATGAGTGGTCTGTAAATTATAAAGTGCCACACAAATTTGAATTATTGCCATCATGCAAGAGAATATGAACGAGTTGTATATTCCCTATGGTCTGAGTTACATATAGAAAACCCAGAGCTTTTCTTGAAGGTTCTAAAACCTGAATAACCAAAGTCTGACAGTATAAATTACTTCCAATCTTAAGCAGTTATGAAGCACCCCCTACATGAGGCAAGTTAGGTGTTAGGGATGTAAACACTGAGATAAAAATAAAATTCTCACTAATTCCTAAAATTTCAACAGAAAAATCACAAATGTTTGGGAATAAGTAAAGAATAACTGTTTAAAATGTAATGTTTGTAGGAATACATACAGGGTACTCTTCAAACTGTAGAGACTAAAATTCAATTATTATTCTGACTGGATCAGAAACCTCAACTCCAGACCTACTTTGACATGCCACCATGGCTTGGGGGAACCCTTTATTCTTAAATTTGTCAGGTGCCAAGACATTTAAACGGTATCAAGAACAAGCCTGCTGATAGACTAGATACACCGTGCCCACTTACTGAAGTACCCAGAAGAGCCAATCCTAAGTTGGTGAAGGGGGCACTTCCATGAATTAAGTCATGGATGTTGTGAAGGACTGAAGGTTAGAAATGAAAAGGGTGTGTGGCATAGTCCTATTGGACACTCATTCCTTTCACAAAGTCCACATGGAATCCGGTTGTGAGAACATAACCCTGTGGTGATACTTTTGTGAAGACTGTGACAGTATTTCATGTAGCTCTCTATGATCCATTAAATGATGGGAAGGGAAAAATAAAAGAAGAAAATGATTACCTAATTTGTTTCTAATAAAAAGCCTTTTCCCATTTTCTAAGCTCAAACAAGTCTTTGAAGACACTACCCTGGTACTATTCTGTCTGTCTTCCCAACCTCACGGGACTCCCAATGGCTTCCTGCCTCCTCCTAATGCTTTGCTCCATCTTTCTGGCCCAATAACAGGCTCTTCCGCACACTCTCTGCGCCAGTGCATTCTTCTGCTTATCCACAGGGTAGTGGTGTACCTCGAAACAAGCCCACCTTGGTGAGAAGGTGCCTGGAGAAAGCAGCTGCTCTGGTCTGTATGATGCAAAGAAGAACACTAAATGATGAGGGCACCTCGATGCCACAAAAGCAGAGAGGGACCAAGGGGACAACGGCATCACTATCCAGGGGAGGAACAGACTGACGAGAACACACAGAAAAAGGGAGCGAAGATAGTGCCTCTTTTTAAAAACTAAGCATGTAGAAAAGCATGATCCACAAAGCAAACGCTGTGTCTCATGTGGCACGGGATAGTCACGTGGAGAAGAAAGAGGACGAAGCAGCGTGGCGCCTCCTCCAGAGCAGGCAAGGGGGCCCAGAGATCACCTTCTCAGGAGCCTCACAGGGACATCGGGACCCCAGGCCCTGCTCACGGTATTGGCCGAGCCAGAAGGCTGCTGTGCAGAGCGGGCGATGAGGAGTCCTCCAGCCACCAGCCCACGTCAGGGATGCTGTTGGCCATGTCTGGAAGGACAGACACACGGTAGTTTCTGCCCTTGGCACTGAGAGTCTCCTGGAGACAAAGCAAAACTGAAGCTCGGAGGGGCCTGGCTCTTGGTGAAGACCTCGCTGATGTTTTCTTCCAGACTCTAGGTGCACAGGGCGGTGCCGATCTTGTGATCAGATTCAGACGGTGTCAAACAGAGTATAAAATGTCTGTTGTTTCATGGTTGAGAAGTCTTCCAGTCTTGTTCAATTCTTTATAACCCCATTCGGGGTTTTCTTGGCACAGATACTGGCGGGCTTTGCCATTTCCTCCTCTAGCTTATTTTACAGATGAGGAAACTGAGGCCGAGGTGAAGGGACTTGCCCAGGGTCACATAGCTAGTAAGTGGCTGAGGCCAGCTAAGCCTTCCTGACTCCAGGCCCGGTGCTCCATCTACTGTGCCATTGAGCCGCCCCTGAAAATGTGCCTGTTATGAGTTAAATCCCAATAAAAGCTCTGAGGGATCTACTTCAAAGACTGATGGCAAAACCATGGAGTTAGCACCAGACAAAAAAAAAGATCAAGAAATCCAACTGTATGAAGGGTCATCTGGAAGCCTGAGGGCAATAGGAAAGTGGGCTAGCATCAGGAGAGGCAAGAGACATACGTGTCCGGAGGCAGGAGGAAAAGAGAGACTCACTCAAGATAGCCCCAGGGTGATCAGAATGCCCCAGAGTCAAGATCTTAGAGTCCTTGGGGAACAGCACCAGGTCCGGAGCCTGAGGTCCCTAACACCCAATCCTGAGACACTGGGAGGGGCCCTGGAGATCCAGAGAGGCCTAACCTCGCCCCAGTTGGAGGTCTGTACAGGAACTCCAATGACCCCCAGTCAACTGCTCTGCCCCAAAAGTGCAGCAGGGCATAGAACCTGGCCCTGGCACAGTCATAACACAAGAACTAAAGCTAGAGAGATGAGTTAGTCAAATTAAAGATCAAACATTATTAAAAAATATTGTGAATCTAGAGTCCCTCCCAGAAAAGGAGCAAGTAACTGTAACAACCACAGGGAACCAAAGGGGAAAAAATACGTTTTCCACATTGAACTGAATATTCAGAATACTTGAAGGAAATGAATCAAGAGATTTAAAAGGACAATAGAAGCTCTGTGGGAAAGGTGTGCAAGGAGAATCAATGGCTTCAAATGGGAAGTGGTCAATGTGGCCCAACTAACAGGCTTTCTGAGAACTGAAACAGACCAAAAAGATCCCGATGACTCCACAAGGCAGTGAGCCACATCAGGCACTCAGTAAGTACCTGCTGATGGTTAGTCACAGAAAGGGAAAATAACAGGCCTGGCAGAAACCTCAGAGGTCAGCTAGACCTACCTCCCTAAAGCCTAAACCCTTCCTAAACTATCCATGCCAGGCCTTGAGGCAGGGAGACCCATCACATCTCCAAGCAGCCCATTCCTGGGCTCCTGACCTTCCAAACATGCAACAGGTAACCTAGTCTTTAGCAGTCTGGCATTTCCCACCATCAGAGAGCCTGGACAAATATCAGGAATGAATGAGAAGCTCATGGAATGGACTAAAATTGGTTGTGAAGCTAATGTAACTAACCCTGAGGAAGTGGATTACAGAGAGATCAACATATGAGTGCATAGGCTGTACTTAGCCACTGACCATCAGCTTCAGGCCATGTGAAAAGGTCCCAGCTCCTTGGCCTACCCTCAGTCAATCGACAAGTATTCATTAAGCACCTACTATGTGCCAGGACCTATGCTAGTCCTAAGCATCCCCAAACAAAGAAGGCAACAATCCCGACTCTCAAGGAGCTGCCCACGAATGGGCACTAGACAAGGCAGAGGTAAACTTCATTCAAGGTACAAGATGCCATGTATGAGAGGATTAGAAAACATGAACAAGCACATGGTCACATGGCCGGGCTCTGGCACTTTGCCCATAGTAGGCCCTCATGAAAGGGTTGTTGAATAGCTGAGCCAACGACGACAAGTGCAAACAAAGGCAGAATCCTTGGCCCCCTCACAGGATTCCATCTGACCTCTCAGCACTGTCCTCATCTTATGCACTCAGTGAACTATAACTTGCATTATGTCTCTCAATGGGATGGCAGGGTTTGCACCTGCCAGGGCCTCTCCTAGCCTACCTGGGCACAGAACAAGCATTCAAATCCAGACCCTCTAACTACAAATCCAGTCCTTTGAGCTGTACCAGGAACAGGCCTCTGCTTCAGGGTGCCAAACACAGAGGGCAGTCCTTTAGCAGCAAAGAAACGAAAGATGCCAAAGTGGGGTGAGGGCCTTCCCTGCACAGACAATTAGTCAAGAGCCTCCCCACCTGAGGCTGGTATCCCAAGATCTCTGTCATCTTCTCCCCCAACATCAGAGGGGGTGCTTAAGGTTTTCTCTCCACGCCTGGCTTGGGATGCTTGCCTGAGGCCCTACCATGCCTGACTCTGTCAGTGTCCTTCCCACTAGAGTGGGCTGACATTTTAGCTTGACCCTAAACAAATCTTCGTCCTTGCAAAAGGCACAGCAGTGACGTGAATTTTCCAAAGGCACAAGGACATAACCAGGCTGGATCACCGAAATGGTATGAGGCAGGAACACAGTTGGCTGCTACCAACAGACAGGACAAAAGTTCATACCCTCATTACTCTCCTGTTGTGACATTTTGTCTCTTAGCCTGGCATTGTGAGAAGAGAACGGGCATCGAGGCAGGAAGCCCTGAGATCAAGCGCCATCATGATTCCTGCTGGCCGTCCACCCCTGGCAAGGCATTGATGGCCCAGGGACCCTGGGCAGCTCTAAAGCACAAAGCTGCGGGGAAGGTGCCAGCTTGGGTGAGAAGGGGGAGTCTCTCCATACCCAGGAGTTCCACATACTAAAGAAATGCTAGGTCAGCTCCCTCTCCCTCTCCCTGCATTGTCTGAAGACATTCTGTAAGACATAATGCATGTTGCAGGTGAAGAATATTCCCTATGTCTCTCTCTATAGAGAAGTGGCCTAGGTCAGTGGCTATCAGAGTATGAGTCACAATGACCTGGAGTCAAGTCTTGTCTCTGCCAAATACTGGCAGCAAGGTAGCACAGTGGACAGAGCACCAGGCCTGGAGTCAAGAGGACCCGAGGGCAAATCCGGCCTCAGGTACCTACTAGATGTGTGACCCTGGCCGAGTCACTTCACCTTGTTTGCCTCAGTTTCTTCTTCTGTGAAATGGGGAGTAATACTAGCACCTACCTCACAGGGTTGTTATGAGGCTCGAATGAGATCCTAAGAGTAAAGCGCAAGCACAGCGCTTGGCTATATTTAAATGCTTCATACCTTTCCCCCATGGGATTCTGGCCATGTCCCCTAACTTCTCCATGTCCTAGCCAGCAATCAAAGGCCATCAACTGCACAAGAGCTGCTGATTGAATTTGTAAAGGGAGTTTTCTCACCAGGAGCTCCCTACACTAATAAAATCGTTGGTTCAGATACAAACACACACACACACACACACACACACACACACACACACACTCACACTCACAACACATACAGAGGGGAAAGCATCCCCTTCCCAGGACTCAGCATAGTGCCTTTCATACAGTAGGCACTTAATAGATCTTTGACTGAATTGATATCAAAGGTAGCCACAAAACTGAGTGCTAAAAGAGGAATTACATGTTTGATTTATTTTATAATGTGGTATAATTTAAATTTCCTTTTAGAGGCAACTCGGTATCAATTAGCCCGTTCTAAAGTATTGTGACATACGTGAACAAAAATATATATACACTGAATAGACATTTCTCAGCCCACCAGTTTTTGCTTCCCTTTGTAATGTTTATCCTGTACACAATCACACCCTATTTGTCTGAGATCTGACCTCCAACAACTCACCTAACCATAACATAGCTGGCAACTCCTAAGCAGGCCAGCTGGTCGTCTGGCCGACAGGACCCGTGCACGTTACAGGAAAGGCCTGCAGGAGGCTGAGCTAGACCTGCTCTGTTCTGTGCCTGGGCCTCCTCCTCATCTTCCCCTGGGTGAAGATGCTGAGTGGTCACAGCATCACCACAGAGAGGACTTGGTCACCAAAAGGACTGGAAAGACAGATACTGGCAGAGTCTCCTTGAGAACTCTTCAAACTCACAGAGGGCCCTCACTCGGGTCCTGAAAGAGTGGCATGCGCTCATTTATGGCGAAATCTTCTTTGAAAAACCAAAAATCACATCTTCAATATATGCAGTGATTTTGCTCTGTAACTGAAGCCTGAGGTACGTTCATCTATAAGGATAAGAATCATTTTTGCCAAGCGCATAATTGCTGCTTCATTGATTTTCCAAAGTCCAGATTTTCATTTGCTTAAAGGGAAGGACGCCTCTAGACAGATTCCACAGGATGCAGCAATGGCATCTGGAGCAATGCTTGCTCATGATGTCACAATTAAGAAGTACCTGGGCTGGGAATGGGCCCCAATGTGCCTGGCTCCATGTCCTTCACTCAGTTCACTCACTGTTAAATGTATCCCCCATCAAAAGATAAGAAAGGCCATTTCAACTCCATCATTCTATAAGCAAGTAACCTTCAGCCAGGAGAGGCACCATGACTTCTAGGCTCATGGGGTCACAGGCGCCTCAAGGGATCACCGACTCCAAGGCCTTCCTTTTACAGTTGAGGAAGCTGAAGCACACAACTAGTAGATATCTGACTCCAATTCCAGGGCCCTGACTGCTACACCAGTCAGGTCAAATTCAAAAAGAAATAAATCTGATCACAATATGCAGGGTGAATATTGCCTTAGAAAACCACAAACTGTCATTATCTATGTTGCACTGTATTTTTTCTGATTTTGTTAATCTGGGTTGGGCTGCATTAGAAAATGTTACAGGCAACATGGGGTGGGGGGGGACACAGTTGACGCCCCTACACTACCCCACGGAACCTCTCAAGGTCACAAAGCTAGAAAATGGCAGAAGAAAGACTATATTTGAGGTCTCTGACTACCAATAAAGCAAATAAGTCTTTATTAAGCATCTACTATGAGCCAGGCACTGAGCTAAGTGTTCAAGATAGAACAAAAATGGCAGACTGTGTCCTCACAAAGCTTTCATTCTAGCTGGAGAGCTAACATACACGCAGAACAAATGCAAAGCCGGTCCAAGGTAATTTGGTGAGGGCAGGCATACATGCAGGTGGCAAGGCCCAGTAAAGGCTTCCTTCCTGTGGAAGGGGGAGGTTAAATGTGGTGTTAGGCAGAGTGGGGAGGAGAGAGGACCTTCCAGGCAGAAGGAAAGCCAGGCCCCAGGCACCAAGACAAGACTGGAGTATGGCTGTGAAGAACATTGAGAAGGCCAAAGGGGCAGGACTGCAGACAGAGCCTGGAAAGGCAGCTGCCAAACAGATGCGTCCATATTGGAGCCAAGAGACAACATGGGAGCTAATGGATGAAGTATGGTGAGCAGGGGAGAGGCATGTTGAGTCTTGTGCTCCAAGAAAAAGAGGACCACAATATCAGGGAGGTGATGCCATGACATGCAAATGAATTGGATTTAAGTGAGGCAGGGCTGTGCAAAGTCACCAGCCTCACTTTCTCCTCCAGGGCCATGTGGGTCCAGTGGCCAGATCTAGATCAGGTTGAGTGGAGATGGCCCCAGATGCAGTGACAGACCTTGGTCTTTTCAAGCTAAGGTCCTCAACAGGTCTCAGTTTGACTGAGGCAGCTTAATAATGGCAAATGAGACAAGAGAGAACAAGGAGAGGGTCAGTGGAACAAGGCCAGAGAGCATACATACAAACATACACATGTACACACTCTCATACACATATACAAACGCATGCAGACACATATGCCCATTCATACAGAGATGCATATGCACATACATACACATACAAACACACACAGAAGGAGGAGGAGGAGGAGAAAGAGGAAGAGGAGAAGGAGGAGAAGGAAGGACTGATTAGCCCAAATACAGAGGAGAGCTGCAGCCTCATTTTCAGAGATGGATGTGAAGAAAAAGAGGAGAGGTAAGACAGTGTGAAGAGAGAGCCAAGGACCATGGGCCTCAGGCTCCTTCCCTTACAATCGCTCCTGTGGGTGGTGAGCACAACCATCACTGGGACATCTCAGCAGAGCCTCATCCAAATCCGAACCTAACTAGGGCTGCAGGAATGAAAATACCACTGGCACTGCCGTGAGTAAACTAGTGAGCCCATTGGGAGGGAGTTCTGATATAGATGTTATATATCACTAGAGATGATATGGAAAATTGAGTCATATAAATACAATCTCTATTTGGGTGTGCATGCTGAAAGTCTAAAGAACAGCTGAACTAGTTCTCACTTAGCAGAGACATATATTCTGCATTGCCCAAATCATAAAATGTCATATAAATGTCAAGTCTGTTACTTCCATCACCCTCCTTTTAAATTCTATTGACAACACTCATCGTTACAGATGGGCAGGAGTCATCTGTCCATCTGCAGAGAGGCACTCCTATCTGCAGACTGGCCAATTTCCAGCGTGGGCCGGGCTACCTCCCGCAGAACACCACAATACCATACTGCACAATTCCCCAACATAAGTGAAGCCCAAGTCCACGTCATCAGTCACATCAGATGCTTCAAACAACAAAATCCATTTCCACAGTTTTAATAATATCACTTGCCTCCTCGTCTAAGAGTCTTTCTCCACACATCTGCGCAACCTCCCCCTAACAGAAGCATGACAGAAGCCCCCTGCGATTCATCTAATTAGGGCTGAGGCAGGAGGGTATTAAGGGGATGGTCAGTGTTGAAAATGTCTACTGGTGACTGCAACATCAAACATGTCCATTCGAACATTAATTTTATTTACTGATCTCATATTTCCTAAGGAAAGCTCAGTCCAGCTATGGGTGGTTTTCCATTAAACAACAAAAGGGATCATCAGTCCAGTCTTACAGAAATCCCTATTAGACCTGGTGTAATCAAAGAAGAGGCAGATGAAAGCTGCTCCTTCAGCCACATGCAATCAATGCAGAGGTGATCTTCACACAGCACAGCAAACAGCAGGGTTTATCCCGGGCCCAGAGGAAGGATGACACATTGTTGTAGGAAGCAAGATGAAATCTTTCTGAAGAAACAGAACTTTCTGACATGAGCCACAGTCTCCTCACAGCTCCCTGAGTACCAGAGCACTTTTTATCTATCCATCAAAAGATAGAACAATGGCAAATGCCAAGCCCAGCCCCATCAGTCCTCACAGAGAGACTGGCATATTTACCTGCCACCAAAAGAGTTTTCAAATTTTAAACACTCAAGTCAAAAGAAGATTGATTAATTTTGAACTTTTAAAGGGGAACAGTGGCACTGATTTCCATTCAGTAAGAGCCTCCTATGGCCAAGGCCGTGCCAGGTACTAAAGATACAAAGTTAATAGTCCTTCCCCTTCAGAAGGTTACATTCTAATGTAATACACACAGGTATACACAAAATACACAGACAGCAGACACAAGGTAACCTTGGGAGGGGAGGGAAAGACATGACCAGCTGGGGGAGATGGTGTGGGAACCAAGGAAACTTCACAGAGGCCAAGGAGAGGGAGCATTCCAAGCATGGTGGACAGCATGTGCAGAGGCATGATGGGGCATCACATATGAGGAAGAACAAAAAGCTCGAGGCTGAGTCACGAGCACTGAAGGTGGATACAGGCGATAGAAGGCTGCCGATGCCAAAGAAATGAATTTCCACTAGGGCCTACAAACAACAGGGCATCACTGGAGTTCACTGAGTAGTAACAAGAAAATGGTCAGACCTGTATCCAGACAACAATCTCTTGGCAGCTGTGCAGAGATGGGAGAGCCCTAATGATTAAGTATGATTACTTCCTGACCTCAGGAAGAAAAGGAAGGCTCCTATACCAAAGCTGTTGGGGTGACTGAGATGATGACCAGGGACGGGGAGGAGCTGAGCAATCAAAAACTGTCATAAAGGGCTTATGAAGTGCCAGGCCAGGTGTTAAGTGATGGGACCACAAAGAAAGGCAAAAACCGCCCCCGCCCTCAAGGGGGAAACAACAACACATAAAGGACGAGGCACCAAAGAGATATAAAGAGAAGCAATGGAGGTGATCTCCATGGGGAAGGCCCTGGCAGCTGGTGGAACTGGGCAAGGTCTTCTGCAGAAAGGGAGTCTTCAATGAAGCCACGTCAAATAAGAGGTGGAGGTGAGGGGACAGAACATTTCAGGCAAACACCTGGAGAGAGATGGGGTGTGGGGTGCAGAATGGCAGAAGATACAGAGGGGACTAGAAAGGCAGGCTCGGGTTGGCGCACAAATGCCTTGAAAAGCCAACCAGAGAACTTCACATCTGGACCTAGAGGTACAGGGCGGGCCGCTTGAGTTCACTAAGTTGAGGAGTGATGAGGTCAAACCCAGGCTTTAGGAGAATCACTGGCATCAATCCGAGTGGAGGACGGATTAGAATGGGAGGAACTTAGGGCACAGAGACCAATTAGGCAAGTGTGGCTGTATGGGCAAGAGGTGAGGAGGGCTTGAATGAGAGTGGTGGCTGCAGGACTGGAGAGAAGGAAACATACAAGAAATGGGCAATAGACTGGGACAAGCGAGGTTGAGGAGTCACAGACAACACCGAGGTTAAGAGCCTGAGTGACGGGGGAGGTGGCAGTCCTCTCCACACAACAGAGAAGTTTGGATGGGGGCAGACAGGGAGAAAGAGGATCCTTTTTTTTTCTTAGCCTTCAGGGACACTCATGGTCAGTGATGGAGTGATATGGAATGAGAACCAACAAAGGAGACTGAAAAGAAGCTGTCAGGTAAGAGGAGACCAGGAGAGATCAGAGCCAAGCAAACTTATTAGGAAGGGTTCATCCAGAAGGTGGTCACTAGCAGGGCCAACTGCAGAAGAGAAGTCAAGAAGGATGGACACAGAGAAGAGGCCAAGAGATCTGGCAACTACAGGATCCCAAAGACCACAATAGGAGGAAGCAATACAGCCTAACTCTCTGCCACAACTACTCCAGCAAAGACTAAATCAAGGAATGATGGGGAAATCCAAACAGAAACCAGAAAATGTCAGTCTTGTGACCATGGTGAACTCTTGCTCTATGTGGCTGAGCAGGATCTAGGAGCAAGGGCTGTGGACCACTGATCAGTGCACAGATCCCTGGAGGTGGATCTCAGTTCAGTCCACAGATGAGAGACCAGAACAGGGACTAAACAGTAGACAGAGATTAAGAGATCTGCTAGGAGTCACACAGCTATAAAGCATCTAAGGCTGTATTAGAACTAAGTATTTCCTGACTCCGGGCCCATTGATGTACGAACTGCACCACATAGCTGTCTCTGTCTCTTAAAAAAAGAGTCAAAATGATATTATAAATGAAATGAGATCTTTAAAGGAAAGAGGAAGGAAATGAAAGCTCTAGAAGAAAATATTAGGAGAAGAATTAAGAGCTAAGTAAAAGAAATATAAAACCTTACCCAGACTCCCATAAAATTAAAATGGATCAAACAGAAGATAATAAACGTAAAACAAAGTCAAAAGACTGAAGAAAAAAGAAAATGTAAGTTATCTCATTTAAAATGACTGGCCTAGAAAACAAGTGGAGGAGAAAGAATTTAAGAATTATTAAACCACCTGAAGACCATAAGAGCCTGAAAATCACATTTCAAAAAATCACGAATGAAAGCTGTCCAGATCTATTAGAACCAGAGGGTTAAGTGAAAATGGAAAGAAACCAGCTCAGTCTTTCTCTCCAATTCCTGCCCTCACTCTAGAAGACTTAACACATACTGACCTCCTTCAAAGACTCTAAACTCCCACCTACTCAACTGACTAATTTGCCATGACTTATTTCTCTACCCCACCTCAGCTACACGCAGAGATGGTCAAACCACTGGTCTTGTCAACATCCACAAATACTGCATTTCCATGTTCACGAATTCTGAAATTTGATCATAACCTGTTGTTGCTACACCTCTCCCTTGGCCTGGCAACCCCTAACCCACGACCTAGAATCCTACCACCCTCAGTTCTTTCCCAGGCCGTTTCCCTTGCAATGGCAATACCATTCTTTCTCATCTCAACTGTGCTCTCACCCCAACACAGCAATCCTTTTACATAAGCCTAATTGATTCACTATCCCATTCACCCATGTGGCTTTTCCAAACCGCCCCCACTCCCACCCTATCAGCTGAAGACCTCACGTTATTGACTGAAAAAAAAAAAAAGGCCATTCACTGAGAACTCCATCTTCTCCCATCACTCAAATGCCTTCCTCCAATCCTTCAGATCTCCTTTCCCACTCCTACCTCGCATGGTCCCTAATTCGTGCCAAGGTAAATGCCTCTACATGCATAAGTGATCCCACTCCACCCCTTCTCTCTATTCCTCCCTGTCTCACTAATTTTCAATATCTGTCTGTTTACTGGATGCTTGACTACCGCTTACAACCACACTCGTGTCTCCTCCATCCTAAAAAACCTTAACTTGCTCAGTCCATTCCTACCAGTTAATGTCCTAAGTCTCTCCTGCCTTTCGTGACCAGACTCATTAAAAAGTCTGTCTACAGTGGTGCCTTGACTTCCTTTCTCACTCTCTTTATTCTCCGTAGTCTGGCTTCTGACCTCATCAATCAGCTGAAACCGTTCTCCCCAAAGTTAGCAATAATCTCTTAATTGATAAATCCAGGGGCCTTTCCGCAATCCTCATTTCTCTTGATCTCTCGATGGCTTTGACAATGGCACTCACCCTCTTCTTTCTTGACAAGCTCTACTCTCTAGGTTTTCATGACGTGCTCTCTCCAGATTCTCCTCCTATTTGTCTGACAGCTTCTTCTCATTCTCCTTTTCTGGATCTTCACCCTGGTCATGCTCACCAAGTCGTGTCTCTTAAGACTCTGTCCTGGGCTCTCCTTCTCTGTTCCCTCTGTCCTATTTCACTTGGTGACTTCCTTAGTTTCCATGGATTCAACTACCCTCTCTATGCACTGATTTTCAGATCTACTTAATCTCCCTCCTGACCTCCAATCTTGTGTCTCCATCTGCTTATTGGACATCTGACCAGGATGTCCCATAGATATCTTAAACTCAACATGTCCAAAACTGAACTGGTCATCTTTCCTCCAAAATTCTCCTTTCTTCCTAACTTTCCTATGATTGTCAAGGGCACCATGATCCTCCCAGGCACCGGGCACAAGCTAGACATCATCTTTGCCTCCTGACTCTCTCTCACCTATCATATCCAATCACTGAACAACTTTGCTTGTTCTATCTTCTTACTCTCTCTCCTCTGACTCTGCCACCACCCTTGTCATCTCATGCCTGGTCTAGGACAGGAGCCTCTTGCTGGTCTCCCTGCCTCAGGTCCCTCCCCATTCAGCTGTCAAAGGGATCTTTTCTAAGGCATAGCTCTGATCATGTCACAATTCCAGTGACTCCCCATTACTGCCAGGATCACACCGAAGATCCTGTTTTCTCTTTATCACATTACTTCATATTGGGACTCTCTAAGAAGAGATGAGCTAGGAAATAAACTTTTGCCAGATGAAATATAAAATTCAACCTGAACATTAATCTTGAATTTAGGTTCACCACTTGAAATTATATCTATACAGATGTCTAAGAGGCCACGTACTGTAATAAAAAGAACCATGGATCCCAAGTCAGGAGACCTAAGCCCCAGGCCTGCCTCCATCAACTGCTAAACTGTGGGCAGTTCAGACACCATCTTCTGCAGTGAAACCTCTCCTGATCACCCCAAACAGGACTGCTTGCCCTCCCAAAGCACCCTGTATGGAACTACTTTGCACAGGTTTGTGTTGGCCTGTGCATTTTTATATGCATTTGATGTCTCCCCCATTAGAATGTAAGATACTTGCAAGCATGGATTGTTTCATTCTTCGTATACATATGCCCAGTGCCCAGCACAAGTAAGTAATAAGTATTTATTAAGGATACTCTTAATAAATACTTATTAATTACTTGATTGCTAAGCCTAAATTTCTTCATCTTTAAAATGGGATAATTAAACCTATTAGATATTATATCTATATCTCTATATATTATTCTTCATTTTATCCATACATCTATTAAATTTATCGACTCATCTACAATAGCTGATTTATAGATATTAAATTGGGATTTGGATAACTTTGCATGAATCAGAAGCTTATTCCAAAAGTAAAGATTTAGAAAATGGAGGAGGAAGATAATGTGTGACTTTGGGTGAGTCACTTAAGCCTTTGCCTCTCTAAGTTCCAATTTCCTCATTTTTAACATGGAAAAAATCGTTTTGACACTACGTCACACTGTTGCTGAAAGAACTGAACTACAGCGTAAACAAAGCACTTTGCCACCACAGAATACTACTGAATCTATAATTATTATAGACATGGCTTTTTCAAGTCCAAAAATAATACCCCATCAACCTATGTGTTTAATCATCAGAGAGTTTGTATTCCACACCCACTCGATCCATGGCAACTTTGGATAACCTTTTAGGAGTAACTACCGGACAGCACAGGCCCTAAGAAGGCGTTCGATATGAATAAGAAAGTAGCAAAATAACTTGTGAACTAAGCATCGTCCTGCCTAGAACATGAACAAGACTCTTTCACGTGTTATGATCAGCCAAGCTGAAGATCAGCAAAGTGTGTGATACTGGTGCACATATATGCTTCCTTTGGAGTCATTTTTTCATGCTGAACACAACACGGTTTAGAAGCCCTGAGGGAATCTCCTTACAAAATACTTCTGAGAGGGACACAGAGCAGAAGAGTGGGGGAGGTAGGAAGAATCACAAACAATTTTAATACTCCCAAAAAAGAGACTAAGAGAGCACCAATAATTACCAGCTCATATGCCTACTTCCTCACCTTGAGAAAATCTTTATGAAAAGTATCCACATGTATATTGATGAAAACATGAGAAGGGGGCAGGTAAATATTCATCAATGATCCTTACAGCAGACCACTTCCTTACAATGACAAATTGACTGCTCCTTGATTACCAAAGAGCATCTGAGTCAGTGAAGAGAGTAACACATAGCCTTAAAGACCCTCTCCAGGGAGGACTCTCTCATGCATATGTTAAGATCACAGATTTCCTTAAAAATTCAACCACAGGGAACTCTATTCAATTACCCTCTGGTTATTAACTTGACATCATGCAAGACATAAAGCAGGGATTGATATGCTTGTCAAAGGTGTTCACCACTGCCCTGAATATCTTGTACAAGGT